>NC_052067.1:170430445-170637945 GCF_015852505.1 Tachyglossus aculeatus
TAGAATAAGTAGATTTGTGCTAAACGATTAAACCGTGCAGGTTGGGTTAATAATAGGGGATTAGCAAGGTCTGATAGAACAAGAGCTGATTGAAAACCTTAAAGTGGAGGGTAAGGAGTTTCTGTTCGATGCAGAAGTGGATGGGCAACTATTGGAGGGTCTGGAGGAGGAAGGAGACGTAGACTGAGCTATTTTTTTTCCAGAAAAATGCTCCAGGTCAGCGGAAAGAGCCCGGGCTTTGGAGTTAGAGGTCATGGGTTCAACTCCCGGCTCCACCAATTGTCAGCTGTGTGATTTTGAGCAAGTCACTTCACTTCTCTGGGCCTCAGTTCCCTCATCTGTAAAATGGAGATTAAGACTGTGAGCCTCTAGTGGGACAACCTGATCCCCTTGTAACCTCCCCAGTGCTTAGAGCAGTGCTGTGCACATAGTAAGCGCTTAATAAATGCCATCATTGTTATTGATTATTGTTAAAGGGGAGAGACAGGAGGCAGGAATGTCAGCAAGGAGGCAGGTGAAGTAATGTAGGAAGGGAATGAATGCTTCCATCAGTATCCTCCCCAGCGCTTAGAACAATGCTTTGCACATAGTAAGTGCTTAACAAATAATAATAATAATAATAATGGCATTTGTTAAGCGCTTACTATGTGCAAAGCACTGTTCTAAGCATTGGAAGGATACAAGGTATTCAGGTTGTCCCACGGGGGGCTCACAGTCTTCATTCCCATTTTACAGATGAGGGAACTGAGGCAAAGAGAATTTGATTGACTTGCCCAAAGTCACACAGAAGACAAGCGGTGGAGCCAGGATTAGAACCCATGATCTCTGACTGCCAAGCCCGGGCTCTTTCCACTGAGCCACACAAATGCCATTATTATTATTATTATTATTGTTATTATTATTATTATTATTATTATTATCAGCACAGTAGCATTTTGGATGGAGAGAAAGAACTGGATCCTGGAGATGTCGTTTTACGTTGAACTGACAGGATTTGGCAACAGACTAAACCTGTCGGTCGATTAAGAGAGAGGAGTTGAGGAGAACGCTGAGGTGTTTTTTTTTTATGATGTTTGTTAAGTGCTCACTAGGTGCCAGGCACTGTACTAAACGTTGGGTCAGATGTCTACCTGTTTTGTTTCATTGTCCATCTCCCCCCTTCTAGACCGTGAACCCGTTGTTGGGTAGGGACTGTCTCTAGATGTTTCCAACTTGGACTTCCCATGCGCTTAGTCCGGTGCTCGGCACACAGTAAGCGCTCAATAAATACGATTGAATGAATGAATGAATATAGGGCAATTGGGTCGGATATAATCCCTGTTCAATGGCTCCCAGTACTGAGCACTTTCCAGTAGGCCATCCTGCTTCCCAGCTCCCTTTAACAGCGGGTGCCCCTCATTCCCCGAGACGGGAGCTAATCCAACCCCATCCCGTCACCCACAACTGCCTCCCAAATCTTGCTTCTTGGAGAAACCGTTACTGCTCTTCATGTTTAAATAATAATAATAATAATAATAATAATAATAATAATAATAATAATAATAATAATAATAATGGTGTTTGTTCAGCGCTATGTGCCCAGCACCGTTCTAATAATAATAATAATAATGGCATTTATTAAGCGCTTACTATGGACAGTAAATCTATGTACAGATTTATTACGCTATTCATTCTACTTGTACATATTTACTATTCTATTTATTTTGTCAGTGATGTGCATCTAGACTTCTAGACTGTGAGCCCACTGTTGGGTAGGGACCGTCTCTATATGTTTCCGACTTGGACATCTCAAGCGCTTAGTCCAGTGCTCGGCACACAGTAAGCGCTCAATAAATACGATTGAATGAATGAATGAATATAGGGCAATTGGGTCGGATATAATCCCTGTTCAATGGCTCCCAGTACTGAGCACTTTCCATCCTGCTTCCCAGTTCCCTTTAACAGTGGGTGCCCCTCATTCCCCGAGACGGGAGCTAATCCAACCCCATCTGTTACCCACAACTGCCTCCCAAATCTTGCTTCTTGGAGAAACCATTACTGCTCTTCATGTTTAAATAACAATAATAATAATAATAATAATAATAATAATAATAATAATGGTGTTTGTTCAGCGCTATGTGCCCAGCACCGTTCTAATAATAATAATAATGATGGCATTTATTAAGTGCTTACTATGGACAGTAAATCTATGTACAGATTTATTACACTATTCATTCTACTTGTACATATTTACTATTCTATTTATTTTGTCAGTGATGTGTATCTAGACTTCTAGACTGTGAGCCCACTGTTGGGTAGGGACTGTCTCTATATGTTGCCAACTTGTACTTCCCAAGTGCTTAGTACAGTGCTCTGCACACAGTAAGTGCTCAATAAATATGATTGATTGATTGATTGATTGATCTAGCTTTACTTCTATTGATTCTGATTTGACACCTGACCACATGTTTTGTATTGTTGTCTGTCTCCCCCTTCTAGACTGTGAGCCCGCTGTTGGGTAGGAACCGTCTCAATATTCATTCATTTATTCAATCATATTTACTGAGCGCTTACTGTGTGCAGAGCACTGTACTAAGCGCTTGGGAAGTCCAAGTTGGCAACATATAGAGACGGTCCCTACCCAACAGCGGGCTCACAGTCTAGAAGGGGGAGACAGACGACAAAACAAAACATACTAACAAGATAAAATAAATAGAATAAATATGTACTAAACAAATAAATAAATAAATAAATAGAGTAATAAATACGTACAAACATATACATCTATACAGGTGCTGTGGGAAGGGGAAGGAGGTAAGGTGGGGGGGATGGAAAGGGGGACGAGGGGGAGAGGAAGGAGGGGGCTCAGTCTCAGTCTCTATATGTTGCCAACTTGTACTTCTCAAGCGCTTAGTACAGTGCTCTGCACACAGTAAGCACTCAATAAATACGATTGAATGAATGAATGTGCAAAACACTGTTCTAAGCAGTGGGGTAGATACAAGGTACAAGGTAATCAAATTGTCCCACGTGGGGCTCACAGACTTAATCCCCATTTTCCAGATGAGGTAAAGTGAAGTGAAGTGACTTGCCCAAAGTCACACAGCTGACAAGTGGCGGAGGTGGGATTAGAACCCACGACCTCTGAATCCCAAGCCTGGGCTCTGCATTGGGGTAGATACAAGGTGATCAGGTTGTCCCACGTGGGGCTCACAGTCTTCATCCCCATTTTACAGATGAGCTAACTGAGGCACAGAGAAGTGATTCATTCATTCATTAAATCGTATTTATTGAGCGCTTACTGTGTGCAGAGCACTGGACTAAGCGCTTGGGAAGTCCAAGTTGGCAACATCTAGAGATGGTCCCCACCCAACAACAGTCTAGAAGGGAAGTGATGTCCAGACAGGAGCCTGGGTGGGAAGGCTGAGATTTGGAATTAGCTAATTTCCCCCGGCAGAACTCGGTTTCCTGTTGGGAAACTGAGTCTTCGGGCCTGTGATGTCGTATCCGGATGCAACTTCCTTTGCTTGTTTCTGGCCACCGTATGTGATGGAGAAGGAATGGGGCAATAGGGAGGAGGAGGAGGGGAGAGGAAGAAAGAGGGAAGGGCTACTTCCCTGTCTGCTTCATTCATCCGATCGTACTTATTGAGCGCTTACTGTGTGCAGAGCACTGGACTAAGCTGCCCCCCAGCATCTCCACAACCCCAAATTCATTCAATCGTATTTATTGAGCACTTACTGTGCGCAGAGCACTGTACTTAGCGCTTGGGAAGGACAAGGCGGCAACATTCATTCATTCATTCATTCAATCGTATTTATTGAGCGCTTACTGTGTGCAGAGCACTGTACTAAGCGCTTGGGAAGTACAAATTGGCAACATATAGGGACGGTCCCTACCCAACATTGGGCTCACAGTCTAGAAGGTAGATATAAGGTAATCAGGTTGTCCCACGTGGGGCTCACAGTCTTCATCCCCATTTTACAGATGAGGGAACTGAGTCCCAGAGAAGTTAAGTGACTTGCCCAAAGTCACGCAGCAACACTAAGCCATGCTGCTTCTTCCCATGCTGCTTCTTTATTGAGTGCTTACTGTGTGCAGAACACTGTACTAAATGCTTAGTCCTCCTCCTCTCCACCCTCCATTTTTTTAATTGGCATTTATTAAGCACTTACTATGTGCACAGCACTGTTCTAAGCGCTGGGGAGGTTACAAAGTGATCAGGTTGTTCCACGGGGGGCTCACAGTCTTAATCCCCATTTTCCAGACGAGGGAACTGAGGCCCAGAGAAGTGAAGTGACTTGCCCAAAGTCACCCAGCTGACAATTGGCGGAGCCGGGATTTGAACCCATGACCTCTGACTCCAAAGCCCGGGCTCTTTCCACTGAGGCACGCGTTTTCTAACCAGGGACACCCCACACAGATGGAGAGACAGTGCAGCACAGGGCTCCGAGGCAGGAGACCCACATTCTGCTGTGAGAAGCAGCGTGGCTCAGTGGAAAGAGCCCGGGCTTTGGAGTCAGAGGTCATGGGTTTGAATCCCGACTCCGCCACATGTCTGCTGTGTGACCTTGGGCAAGTCACTTAACTTCTCTGAGCCTCAGTTCCCTCATCTGTAAAATGGGGATTAAGACTGTGAGCCCCACGTGGGACAACTTGATCACCTTGTATCCCCCCGCGCTTAGAACAGTGCTCTGCACATAATAAGCGCTTAACAAATGCCATCATTATTATTTTCATCCCATCTCTGCCTGCCCTGCTGTGTGACCCCAGGAAATCAATCAATCAATCAATCAATCGTATTTATTGAGCGCTTACTATGTGCAGAGCACTGTACTAAGCGCTTGGGAAGTACAAATTGGCATCACAAGGAAAGACACTTAACCTCCTTCCCTTCCCCACAGCCCCTGTATATATGTTTGGACAGATTTATTACTCTATTTATTTGACTTGTACATATTTACTATTCTATTGATTTTGTTACTGATGTGCTTCTTGCTTTACTTTTATTTACTCCGACGACTTGACAGCTGTCCACATGTTTTGTTTTATTGTCTGTCTCCCCCTTCTAGACTGTGAGCCCATTGTTGGGTAGGGATCGTCTCTATATGTTTCCGACTTGTACTTCCCAAGCGCTTAGTCCAGTGCTCAGCACACAGTAAGCGCTCAATAAATACGATTGAATGAATGAAAATGAATGCACTTTACAGTTTTACATTTGAGGAAACTGAGGTACAGGGAAGCGAAGTCACCTGCCCAAGGTTACACATCAGGCAAGCCCCCCATGGGACAACCTGATCACCCTGTAACCTCCCCAGCGCTTAGAACAGTGCTTTGCACATAGTAAGCACTTAATAAATGCCATCCTTATCACCGTAGCTCAGTGGAAAGAGCACGGACTTTGGAGTCAGAGGTCATGGGTTCAAACCCCGGCTCTGCCAACTGTCAGCTGTGTGACTTTGGGCAAGTCACTTCACTTCTCTGTGCTTCAGTTACTTCATCTGTAAAATGGGGATTAAGACTGTGAGCCCCCTGAGGGACAGCCTGATCACCTTGTAACCTCCCCAGCACTTAGAACAGTGCTTTGCACTTAGTAAGTGCTTAATAAATGTCATTTTTATTATTATTATTAAGCCGCGGAGCTGGGATTAGACACAAACACTCTGGCTCCCAGTCCCGGGCTCTATCTACTAGGCCACACAGCAGCCCATGGTTGTTTCATCAGCATGGAGGTAGTGTTTTATACCAATTTCTTGTTATTCATCATCTCAGTACCCAAAGGGCCGTCCACCAAACCACCTCACCTTCCTTTTACATAGACGAAGCGATCACAATGGGTAGCACTTGCTAAAATGGCACTTCTGAGTGGTTGCTATTTTGAAGTGTCCTTTTCAAGAAAAATATCCCATTTCGGCCAATTTTCCTGGTGGTGAAGCGGTGTACTTAATGTAAGCCACGAGTAGAACAACTCACTGGGCAAAATCTCTTTTTTCGCCGGCTTACAACTCAGCGGTGCGTAGGGGAAGAGAGGTATCATCTGGTCACGTCGGAGAGAGATTCCTAGGAAATCTTCTCCCCATTCCCCTGTCCCAACCACGTCTACAGGTAAAGGAGAGGCGGCAGAGTCATTCAAACAAAGCATGTTTTTTTCTACGTGATTCACACGGGCTCACTTTTCCATTTTCATTTCCATTTTCATGCCAACAGACCCCGGTAGGCACAATACTTATTGTATTCGACCCTTATGGTACAGCTCCGGGTTCTTTATTTCCTGCTGAAAGGAAAATGGTCCCCATTACCTGGGCCCAGAAATTGTTGGCTCTGTTCTTCTCCTCAAGTCTCTAATAATAATAATAATAGCATTTGTTAAGCGCTTATTATGTGCAAAGCACTGTTTTAAGCGCTGGGGAGGCTGCAAGCTGATTTTATAACCTCCCCAGCGCTTAGAACAGTGTTTTGCACATAGTAAGCACTTAATAAATGCTATCATTATTATTCTTATTATCAGGTTGTCCCACGGGGGGCTCATAGTCTTAAACCCCATATTTACAGATGAGGTCACTGAGGCACAGAGAAGTTAAGTGACTTGTCAGAGTCACACAGCTGACAAATGGCGGATCCAGTATTTGAACCCATGACCTCTGACTCCAAAACCCATGCTCTTTCCATAGAGCCACGCTGATTCTCTACAATAATGGTATTTGTTTAGTGCTTACTTTGTGCCAAGCACTGTTCTTAGCACTGGGGTAGATACAAGGTAATCAGGTTGTCCCACGGGGGGCTCACAGTCTTAATCCCCATTTTACAGATGAGGTAACTGAGGCCCAGAGAAATGAAGTGACTTGCCCAAAGTCACACAGCTGACAAGTGGAGGAGCTGGGATTAGAACCCACGACCTCTGACTCCCGAGCCCGGCCTCTTTCCACTAAGCCACGCAGCTCCTCCTCTACTCCTCCTTCTCCTTCTCCTGCTCTTCCTCCTCGTCCTCCTCCTCTCCTCCTTTTCTCTCCTCCTCCTCCTCCTCCCCTCCACCTCCTCTTCCTCTTCTCCTTCTTTCCTCCTCCTCTACTGCTCCTCTCCTCCTCCTGCTCCTCCTCCTCCTTCTGCTTCTCCTCCTCCTCCTTCTGCTTCTCCTCCTCCTCCTCCTCTTTTCCTCTTCTCCTCTCCTGTTCCTGCTCCTCCTCTACTCTTCTCCTCCTTTTCTTCTCTTCTCTTTTCCTCCTCTCCTTTGCTCCTCCTCCTCCTCCTCTTTGGTCTTGTCACCTCTCCTCCTCCTCTCCTCCTCTCCTGTTCCTGCTCCTCCTCTTCTCCTGCTTTTCTTATCTTCTCTTTTCCTCCTGTCCTTCACTCCTCTCTTCTTTTCTCTTGTCCTCTCTCTCGCCTCCTCCTCCCCCCTCCTCCTTTTCACCTCTTCCTTTTCCTCCTCTCCTCCTCCTTCTTGCTCTTGTCCTCTCTCCTCCTCTTCCTTTTCTCCTCTTCTCTTTTCCTCCTTTCCTTCGCTCCTGCTCCTCCTCCTCCTTGCTCTTGCCCTCTCCTCCTCCTCTTCTCCTTCTCTCCTCCTTTTCTCCTCTTCTCTTTTCCTCCTCCTCACTCTTGTCCTCTCTCCTCCTCCTTTTCTCCTCTTCTTTTTTCCTCCTCTCCTCTTTTCTTCTCTTTTCCTCCTCTCCTCCTCCTCCTCACTCTTGTCCTCTCTCTCCTCCTCCTCCTCCTTTTCTCCTCTTCTCTTTTCCTCCTCTCCTCCTCCTCACTCTTGTCCTCTCTCTCCTCCTCCTCATCCTTTTCTCCTCTTCTCTTTTCCTCCTCTCCTCTTCTCTTTTTTCCTCCTCTCCTCCTCCTCCTCACTCATCATCTTTCCCCTCTTCCTCCTCCTTTTCTCCTTTTCTCTTTTCCTCCTCTCCTTCGCTCCTGCTCCTCCTTCTCCTTGCTCTTGTCCTCTCTCTCCTTCTCCTCCTCTCCTCCTTTTCTCCTCTTCTCTTCCTCCTCCTCCTTGCCTTGTCCACTCTCTCTCCTCCTCCTCCTCCTTTTCTCCCCTTCTCTTTTCCTCCTCTCCTCCTCCTCCTTTTCTCCTCTTCTCTTTTCCTCCTCTCCTCCTCCTCCTCCTTGCTCTTATCCTCTCTCCTCCTCCTTCTCCCTCTCTTCCCCTGGAGGGTTTGCCAGTAGAGCAGGTGACCTGGGTTATAAATATAAATGGAGATCACAAGTACCAGCCGCCTGCTGGAGCCTTTTCCCTTCCCTCCAGATTAATCTTTCAAGGGCAAAAGCAAACAGCTCCAAAGCTGCTTTTGAAAGCACTCAGGAAGTTGGCCCTGCTCTCATCCGTGCCCCCGAGAACCAGGCCTCAGCAGTTGGCATGAAAGGTGGCACATCTTGGGAAAGTGGTTTTCATTTTCACTTTCTAGTATTTGTTAAGTGCTTCCTCTGCATCAAAAACTGTTCTAAGCTCTGGGGCAGGTTTGAGTTAATTGGATCAGACACTGTCCCTGTCCTGCAAGCGGCTCACAGTCTAAGTAGGAGGGAGAACAGGTAACCCCTTTTACGGTTGAGGAAACTGAGGCCCACAGAAGTGAAGTGACTTCCCCAAGGTCACACAGCAAACACTGGGCAGAGCTAGGATTAGAATAATAAAAATAATGGCATTTATTAAGCACTTACTATGTGCAAAGGACTGTTCTAAGCACTGGAGAGGTTACAAGGTGATCAGGTTGTCCCATGGGGGGCACACAGTCTTCATCCCCATTTTCCAGATGAGGTAACTGAGGCCCAGAGAAGTGAAATGACTAGCCTGAAGTCACACAGCTGACAATTGGCAGAGCCAGGATTTGAACCGCTGACCTCTGACTCCAAAGCCCGAGCTCTTTCCACTGAGCCACGCTGCTTCTCTAATAATAATAATAATGATAGCATTTGTTAAGGGCTTACTATGTGCAAAGCACGGTTCTAAGCGCTGGGGATGATACAAGGTGATGAGATT
Organism: Tachyglossus aculeatus; assembly: GCF_015852505.1. Lineage (NCBI taxonomy): Eukaryota > Metazoa > Chordata > Mammalia > Monotremata > Tachyglossidae > Tachyglossus > Tachyglossus aculeatus. Next base: position 170,439,396 of record NC_052067.1, read on the forward strand.
GTCCCTTGTGGGGCTCACAGTCTTCATCCCCATTTTACAGATGAGGGAACCGAGGCACAGAGAATTGAAGTGACTTGCCCAAAGTCACACAGCTGACAAGCGGTGGAGCGGGGATTTGAACCCATGACCTCTGACTCCCAAGCCCTTGCTCTTTCCACTGAGCCAAATAGTAAGTGCTTAATAAATGCCTTTATTATTACTATTACCTTGACTCTACCCCAGCGTTTAGTACAGTGCTTGGTGCATAGTTAGAGCGTAACACTTCCCGTAGTTCTGGTTATTCTTTATGAAGGGGGTTGTTGGGTGGATGCAAGCAGGGAAGGTGGAACTGAATCAGAGACTACTTCCTGGAAGAGGTGGGCTTTGAGAAGCACTTTGAGGAGAGGGAGAGGTGTGTCTTGGTGGATTTAAGGTGGGAGGGGCTGCCAGGCTTTTTATGACACTCTTTAGGCGCTTACTACAATAATGATGGCATTTATTAAGCGCTTACTATGTGCAAAGCACTGTTCTAAGTGCTGGGGGGGGGTTATAAGGTGATCAGGTTGTCTCATGGGGGCTCACAGTTTTAATCCCCATTTTACAGATGAGGGAACTGAGGCCCAGAGAAGTGAAGTGACTTGCCCAAAGTCACACAGCTAATTGGCAGAGTCGGGATTTGAACCCACGACCTCTGATTCCAAAGCCCGGGCTCTTCCCACTGAGCCAGGCTGCTTCTCTACGTGTCAAGCACTGTCCTAAGTGCTGGGGTAGAGACAAGCTAATCAAGCCGGATATAGCGTGGCTCAGTGGAAAGAGCCCGGGCTTTGGAGTCAGAGGTCATGGGTTCGAATCCCAGCTCTGCCACATGTCTGCTGTGTGACCTTGGGCAAGTCACTTCACTTCTCTGAGCCTCAGTTACCTCATCTGGAAAATGGGGATTATGACTGTGAGCCCCATGTGGGACAACCTGATCACCTTGTATCCCCCCCAGCGCTTAGAACAGGGCTTTGCACATAGTAAGCGCTTAACAAATGCCATTATTGTTATTATTATACTTCACTCGGCTGACCGGATCATTTTTCAACAGACATTAGAATGATGATGGTATTTGTTAAGCGCTTACTCCGTGCCCAGCACTGTTCTAAGCTATGTTACTAAATAAATGATGATGATGATGATGATGATGATGATGATGGCATTTGTTAAGCGCTTACTATGTGCAAAGCACTGTTCTAAGCACTGGGGAGGATACAAGGTGATCAGGTTGTCCCATGGGGGCTCACAGTTTTAATCTCCATTTAACAGATGAGGGAACCGAGGCCCAGAGAAGTGAAGTGACTTGCCCAAAGTCACATAGCTAATTGGCAGAGCCGGAATTTGAACCCACGACCTCTGACTCCAAAGCCCGGGCTCTTCCCACTGAGCCAGGCTGCTTCTCTATGTGTCAAGCCCTGTTCTAAGTGCTGGGGTAGAGACAAGCTAATCAAGCCGGATACAGCGTGGCTCAGTGGAAAGAGCCCGGGCTTTGGAGTCAGAGGTCATGGGTTCGAATCCCAGCTCTACCACATGTCTGCTGTGTGACCTTGGGCAAGTCATTTCACTTCTCTGAGCCTCAGTTACCTCATCTGGAAAATGGGGATTATGACTGTGAGCCCCACCTGATCACCTTGTATCCCCCCCAGCGCTTAGAACAGTGCTTTGCACATAGTAAGCGCTTAACAAATGCCATTATTATTATTATTATACTTCACTCGGCTGACCGGATCATTTTTCAACAGACATTAGAATGATGATGGTATTTGTTAAGCGCTTACTCCGTGCCCAGCACTGTTCTAAGCTATGTTACTAAATAAATGATGATGATGATGATGATGATGATGGCATTTGTTAAGCGCTTACTATGTGCAAAGCGCTGTTCTAAGCACTGGGGAGGATACAAGATGATCAGGTTGTCCCATGTGGGGCAACCTTGATTACCTTGTATCCCCCTCCCAGCACTTAGAACAGCGCTTGGCACATAGTAAGCGCTTAACAAATACCAACAATATTATTATTATTATTTTCCTCTGCTCCTCCTCCCCTCCTGTCGCCTGGACTCACTCCCTTAGCTCTTCCCCGGCCTCCCCACCCACCAGCGCTTATGTATATATGTATACCTATATATTTCTATTCATTTATACTGATGCCTGATTACTTTAATATTTTGAAGTTTTGTTTGGTTTTGAAGCAACATGGCTCAATAGAAAGAGCCCAGGCTTGGGAGTCAGAGGTCATGGGTTCAAATTCCGGCTCCTCCAATTGTCAGCTGTGTGACCTTGAGCAAGTCACCTAGCTTCTCTGGGCCTCAGTTCCCCCATCTGTAAAATGGGGATTCATTCAGTCGTTCGATCGTATTTATTGAGCGCTTACAGTGTGCAGAGCACTGTACTAAGCGCTTGGGAAGTACAAGTTGGCAACATATAGAGACAGTCCCTACCCAACAGTGGGCTCACAGTCTAGAAGGGGGATGAAGACTGTGAGCCCCCCGTGGGACAACCTGATCACCTTGTAACCTCCCCAGCGCTTAGAACAGTGCTTGGCACATAGTAAGCACTTAATAAATCAATCAATCAGTCAATCGTATTTATTGAGCATTTACTGTGTGCAGAGCACTGTACTAAGCACTTGGGAAGTCCGAGTTGGCAACATATAGAGACAGTCCCTACCCAACAGTGGGCTCACAGTCTAAAAAGAGGAGACAGAGAACAAAACCAAACATACTAACAAAATAAAAAATAGAATAGATATGTACAGGCAAAATAAATAAATAAATAAATAAATAGAGTAATAAATGTGTACAAACATATATACATATATACAGGTGCTGTGGGGAAGGGAAGGAGGTAAAATGCCATCATTATTATTATTGTTATTAAGTGACTTGTCCAAGGTCACACAGCAGACAAGGCCCACGTCCTCTGACTCCCACTTGGCACTGAGCCATGCTTCTTCAAAACAAAACAAAACTTCAAAATATGAAGGTAACCAGGCATCAATATAAATAAACAGAAATGTAGAGGTATACATACATACATAAGCGCCAGGGGGTGGGGAGGAGGGAGAAGAACTTCACTTTTCTGGGCCTCAGTTCCCTCATCTGGAAAATGGGGATGAAGACTGTGAGCCCCATTGGGGACAACCTGATTACCTTGTATCTACCCCAGTGCTTAGGACAGAGCTTGGCACATAGGGCATAACAAATACCATTATTATTATTACTATTATCATATCTCCTCCTCTGTCTCCCCCCATCTAGACTGTATGCCCACTGTGGGCAGGGAGCAGCATGGCTTAGTGGAAAGAGCCCGGGCTTTGGAGTCAGAGGTCATGGGTTCAAATCCTGGCTCCGCCACGTGTCTGCTGTGTGACTTTGGGCAAGTCACTTAACTTCTCTGTGCCTCAGTTCCCTTGTCTGTAAAATGGGGATTAAGACTGTGAGCCCCCCGTGGGACAACCTGATCACCTTGTAACCTCCCCAGCTCTTGGAACAGTGCTTGGCACATAGTAAGTGCTTAATAAATGTTATTATTATTATTATTATTATTGTCTCTATTGCTGAATTGTACTTTCCAAGCTCTTAGTATGTGCTCTGCACATAGTAAGTGCTCAATAAATACGATTGAATGAATGCAATACCATAATTATTATAATTGTTATTCATAATAATAATAATGGTGGCATTCTTCAAGTGCTTAACTATGTCCCAGGCACTATACTAAGCGCTGGGGCAGATAATAATAATGATGATAATAATAACGGCATTTGTTAAGCACTTACTATGTGCCAAGCACTGTTCTAAGTACTGGGGGGATACAAGGTAATCAGGTTGTCCCTCGTGGGGTTCACAGCCTTAATCCCCATTTTACAGATGAGGGAACTGAGGCACAGAGAATTGAAGTGACTTGCCCAAAGTCACACAGCTGACAAGCGGCAGAGCCGGGATTAGAACCCCTGACCTCTGACTCCCAAGCCCGGGCTCTTTCCACTGAGCCACGCTGGTAAATTGGGTTGGACACAGTCCCTGTCCCACGTGGGGCTCACAGTCTCCATCCTCATTTCCCAGATGAGGGAATTGAGGCCCAGAGAAGTGAAGCGATTTGCCCAAGGTCACACAGCAGACAAATGGCCAAGCCAGGAGAAGCAGCGTGGCTTAATGGAAAAAGCCCGGGCTTTGGAGTCCGAAGTCAGGGGTTCAAATCCCGGCTCCGCCACTGAGCTGTGTGACTTTGGGCAAATCACTTCACTTCTCTGGGCCTCAGTTACCTCATCTGGAAAATGGGGGTGAAGAATGTGAGCCCCACGGGGGACAACCTAATCACCTTGTAACCTCCCCAGCACTTAGAACAGTGCTTTGCACATAGTAAGCGCTTAATAAATGCCATTATTATTATTATTATTATTATTATAACCTCCCCAGCGCTTAGAACAGCGCTTTGAACGCAGTAAGCACTTAATAAATGCCATCATTATTATTATAACTCATGACTTCTGACTCCCAGTCTTGGGCTCTAATCACTACACCATACTGCTTCTCCTATTCATTCATCCCCCAGCCCAGGCCCACACCACTTATGTCCATATGGGTCGGGAACTGTGTCCACCACAGCATTTAATACCCTGTCTGGAACCTAGGAAGTGCTTAATACACACACCATTGTCTTTATCATTATTATTATTATTAATTATTATCAATTATTTAATAATGATGGCATTTATTAAGTGCTTACTACATGCAAAGCACTGTTCTAAGCACAGGGGCGGTTACAGGGTTACAGGGTGATCAGGTTGTCCCTCTGGAGGCTCATTTTCATTCATTCATTCATTCAATCGTATTTATTGAGAGCTTACTATGTGCAAAGCACTGGTACACTGATTAATAAATGCCATCATTATAATAAAAATTATAACAATTATTATTTATTATTACATAAAAGCACTGATTAATAAATGTCATCATTATTATTACAAGTTGGCAACATATAGCGACGGTCCCTACCCAGCAGCGGGCTCACAGTCTAGAAGCGGGAGACAGAAAAGAAAACAAAACATATTAACAAAATAAAATAAATAGAATGAATATGTACAAATAAAATAAATGAATAAATAAATAGAGTAATAAATCCATACAAACATATATACATATATACAGGTGCTGTGGGAAGGGGAAAGAGGGGGCTCAGTCTGGGAAGGACTCACAATCTTAATCTTACCTCATCTGTAAAATGGGGATTAATTAAGACTGTGAGCCCCCCATGGGACAACCTGATCACCTTGCATCCCCCCAGTGCTTAGAATCAATCAATCAATCAATCGTATTTATTGAGCACTTACTGTGTGCAGACTACTGTCCTAAGCGCTTGGGAAGTACAAGTTGGCAACATATACAGTCCCTACCCAACAGCGGGCTCACAGTCTAGAAGGGGGAGACAGAGAACAAAACCAAACATATTCACAAAATAAAATGAATAGAACAGATATGTACAAGTAAAATAAACAAAAAATAGAGTAATAAATACGTACAAACATATATACATATATAGGACAGTGCCTGGCACATAGTAAGCACTTAATAAATGCCATTATTATTATTAATCTCCATTCTACAGATGAGGTAACTGAGGCCCAGAGAAGTGACTTGCCCAAAGTCACCCAGCTGACAATTGACGGAGCCGGGGGGTCTGAACCCATGACCTCTGACTCCAAAGCCTGGGCTCTTTCCACTGAACCACGCTGCTTCTATTATTATTATTCCGTTATTATTATTGTCTTCTATTATTATTATTATTATTACATAAGTGTTGGCTGCAGGTGTGGGAGGGAAGGAGGGAGGGAGGGAGAGGCTGTGTGGATGCAGGGTTTGGGGGGTCACCTTGAGAGGGGAATGGGGAGATGTGGAGGGGGAGGAGGAGGAGGAGGAGGAGGAGGAGGAGGAGGAGGAGGAGGAGGAGGCTGCAACCTTGAGGTCTTGTCCTTCATGGGGATTGAAGGAGTTTTGGAGGGAGGGGGTTTGAGGGGAGGGGATCAGGGGCAGGGGGCTTTGAGGAGAGGATTTTAGGGGGAGGGGATCATGGAGAAGGAAGGGATCAGGGGGAGGAGGATTTGGGGGAGGGAATCAGGGGGAGGGGATGGTAAGGGGGTTTTGGGGGGAGGAAAGGAGGGGGTTTGGGGAAGGAGACTTTGGGGGAAGGGGCTTTGGAGGAGGGGATTAGGGAAAGGGGATCAGGGGGAGGGGGCTTTGTGGGAAGCTTTGAGGGAGGGGATCAGGCTGGAGGGGATCACGTGGAGAGGGTTTTAGGGGGGATCAGGGAGAAGGGATCAGGGGGAGGGGGTTTGGGGGAGGAGGCTTTGGGGGGAGGAGGCTTTGAGGGGAGGGGGCTTTGAGGAGAGGATTTTAGGGGGAGGGGATCAGGGAGAAGGGACCAGGGGAGGAGGATTTTGGGGTGGGAATCAGGGGGAGGGGATGGGGAGGGGGTTTGGGGGGGAGGAAAGGAGGGGGTTTGGGGGAGGAGACTTTGGGGGAAGAGGGGTTCAGGGAAAGGGGATCAGGGGGAGGGGGCTTTGGGGGAAGCTTTGAGGGAGGGGATCAGGCTGGAGGGGATCGGGGGAGAGGGTTTTAGCGGGGATCAGGGAGAGGGGTTTGAGGGGAGGAGGCTTGGGGGGGCTTTGAGGGAAAGGGGCTTTGGGACAGGAGATCAGGGGGAGAGAATCAGGGAAAGGGGCTTTGGAGGAGGGGATCAGGGAAAGGGGATCAGGGGGAGTGGACTTTGGGGGAAGCTTTGAGGGAGGGGATCAGGCTGGAGGGGATCAGGGGGAGAGGGTTTTGGGGGGGATCAGGGAGAAGGGATCGGGGGAGGGGGTTTGGGGGGAGGAGGCTTGGGGGAGGGGGCTTTGGGGGGAAGGGTATTTGGGACAGGGGAGCAGGGAGAGAGGATCCGGGGAAGGGGATTTGATGGAGGGGATGAGGGGGAGGGGGCTTGGAGGGAAGGGCGTTGGGGGGAGGGGATCAGGGGGAGGGGGCTTGGAGGAGAAGGGCTTTCAGGGAACAGGGGGACGGGGCTTTGGGGGAAGGGGGCTTTGAGGGGGAGGGGACCAATAGCTCTTAGTCTAGTGCTCTGCACACAGTAAGCGCTCAATAAATACGATTGAATGAATGAATGAGGGAGGGGGATTTGGGGGACGGGATGAGGGGGAGGGAATTTGGGGGGGAGGAGGCTTTGGGGGAGGGGCTTTGGAGGAGGGATTTCCAAAGCAGCGAAGGGCGCAGGGGCAGGGCCTGTCTGTCTTCATCCTCCTCCTCCTCCTCCTCATCCTCCTCCTAGTCCTCCTGCTCCTCATCCTCCTCCTCCTCCTCATCCTCCTCATTCTCATCCTCCTCCTGGTCCTCCTGCTCCTCATCCTCCTCCTCCTCCTCATCCTCCTCCTCTTCCTCCTCCTACTCCTGCCCAGACAGACGGATCTCGGCCTCTTCCCCGGCAGGTAATAATAATAATAATAGTAATAATAATAATAATGATAATAATGGTATTTATTAAGCGCTTACTTTGTGCAAAGCACTGTTCTAAACGCTAAGAGCTATGTGCGAAGCACTATTCTAGAGACCAGGCCTGGGGATGGGGGTGTCCGAGAATGGGGGAGAGGGAAGGGATCCAGGGTTTTTTTGGGGGGGTCCCAACCATGCAGGAGGGGACAGTCCGTCAGTCCTATTTATTGAACCCTTACCGTGTGCAAAGCGCTGTGCTGAGCGCTTCGGAGAGGACAGTACAACCATGAACTGGCACAGAGAAAGAAAAATCAATTCCAGTGCCCAAGTCCATTTGTGGGTGTCAATTCTAGATTGTGAGCCCGTTGTTGGGTAGGAACCGTCTCTGCTGCCGACTTGTACTTCCCCAAGCGCTTAGTACAGTGCTCTGCACATAGTAAGCGCTCAATAAATACGATTGAATGAATGAATGAATAATCATTGTGCTATTTGTTAAACGCTTACTATGTGGCAGGCACTGTACTAAGCGCTGGGGTGGATCCAAGCTAATCGGGTCGGACGCAGTCCCTGTCCCCCGGGGGGCTCACGGTCTCCATACCCATTTTCCAGATGGGGGAACTGAGGCACAGGGAAGGGAAGGGACTTGCCCAAGGCCACACAGCAGACATGTGGCAGGGCCGGGGTTAGAGCCTATTTGTTGCTGAATTGTACTTTCCGAGCGCTTAGTACAGTGTTCTGCACACAGTAAACGCTCCATAAATACGACTGAATGACCTTCTTACGACTCCCAGGCCCGGGCTTAATAATAATAATAATAATAATAAATAATAATAATAGTGATATTTGTTAAGCGCTTACTATGTGCCAAGCACTGGCTCTAGCTACTACATCATTAAGCACTTAGTAAGTGCTATTTACTAAGCGCTTACTCCAGTGCTCTGCACACAGTAAGTGCTCAATAAATACGACTGAATTAATGAATGAACCCATGACCTTCTGACTCCCAGGCCCGGGCTTTATAATAATAATAAAATAATAATAATAATAATAATAATAATAATAACGGTATTTGTTAAGTGCTTACTATGTGCAAAGTGCTGCCTCTAGCCACTACGTCATTAAGCACTTACTAAGTGCTATTTAATAATAATAATAATAATGATGATGGCATAATAATAATGGTATTTGTTAAGTGCTTACTATGTGCAAAGCGCTGGCTCTAGCCACTACGTCATCAAGCACTTATTAAGTGCTATTTAATAATAATAATAATGCTGGCATTTATTAAGTGCTTACTATGTGCAAAGCACTGTTCAAAGTGCTGGGGAACTTACAAGGTGATCAGGTTGTCCCACGTGGGGCTCACAGTTTTAACCCCCATTTTACAGATGAGGTAACTGAGGCTCAGAGAAGTTAAGTGACTTGCCCAAAGTCACACTTACTAAACGCTTAGTCCAGTGCTCTGCACCCACTAAGCACTCAGTAAATACGATTGAATGAACGAATGTACCAGGTACTGTCCTAAACGCTGGAGTGGATACAAGCCAATCTCAATCCCAATTTTCTAGACCGTGAGCCCGTTGTGGGCAGGGATTGTCTGTATTTGTTGCCAAATTGTGCTTCCCAAGCGCTTAGTACAGTGCTCTGCATACAGTAAGCACTCAATAACTAGGGGTTGAATGAATTTTCCAGATGAGGGAACTGAGGCCCAGAGAAGTGAGGCGACTGGCCCAAGGTCACCCAGCGGACAAGTAGCAGAGTCAGGATTAGAACCCATGACCTTGTGACTCTCAGGGCCTGGGGTCTAGCCACTAGGCCATGATGGAAAGTGGTTCCATACTCGGGGGGAAGGGGAGGAGAGGACGGGCGTCAAGGTCATCCGGGGAGATCTGGCCTCCCTCCCACCCTTGGTATTTGGGGAGACCCCCGGAGGGTCAAATCTCCACACTCGGGGTACAACCTGATCACTTTGTAACCTCCCCAACGCTTAGAACAGTGCTTTGCACGTAGTAAACGCTTAATAAATGTCATTATTCTTATTAAATCCGGGCCCTGGGAGTGTGGGAGAGGAGAAAACAACACAATAATAATAATAATGTTGGTATTTGTTAAGCGTTTACTATGTGCCAAGCACTGTTCTAAACCCTGGGGTAATAATAATAATAATGATGATGGCATTTATTAAGCGCTTACTATGTGCAAAGCACTGTTCTAAGCGCTGGGGAGTTTACAAGGTGATCAGTTTGTCCCACGTGAGGTTTGTTGTAAACCCTGGGGTAATAATAATAATAATGATGATGGCATTCATTAAGCGCTTACTATGTGCAAAGCACTGTTCTAAGCGCTGGGGAGTTTACAAGGTGATCAGGTTGTCCCACGTGAGGTTTACAGACTTAATCCCCATTTTACAGATGAGGGAACTGAGGCCCAGAGAAGTGAAGTGACTTTCCCAAAGTCACACAGCTGACAAGCAGTGGAGCCAGGATTTGAACCCATGACCTCTGACTCCAAAGCCCGGGCTCTTTCCACTGAGCCACGCTGCTTCCCCAAGGTCATCAGCTTGTCCCATGTGGGGTTCACAGTCTTCATCCCCATTTTACAGATGAGGCCACTGAGGCCCAGAGAAGGGAAGTGACTAGCCCAAGGTCACGCAGCTGACAAGTTTTATTTTGTCATCTGTCTCCCCCTTCAAGACTGTGAGCCCGTTGTGGGGTAGGGACCGTCTCTATCTGTTGCCGACTTGGACTTCCCAAGCGCTTAGTACAGTGCTCTGTATGTAGTAAGCGCTCAATAAATACGATTGAATGAAATAGCATTCATTCAGTCTTTCAGACTGTGAGCCCACTGTTGGGTAGGGACTGTCTCTATATGTTGCCAACTTGTACTTTCCAAGCGCTTAGTCCAGTGCTCTGCACACAGTAAGCGCTCAATAAATATGATTGATTGAAGTAGCAGAGCCGGGATTAGAACCCACGACCTCTGACTCCCAAGCACGGGCTCTTTCCACTGAGCCGCGCTGCTTTTCAAAGCTCGTTGTCTCTAGAGCAGATTGTCCTCTCCCAAGCGCTCAGCACAGTGCCCTGCTCACAGAAAGAGCTCAATAAACCTGATTGAGTGAATGAACACAACGCTGTGTGTTTGTGGTGTGTGTGTGGAGGGGGGCTGGGGATGTGGGGGGAGAGGAAATGTCACAGCATAATAATGATGGTATTTGCTAAGCGCTTACTATATGCCAAGCACTGTTCTGAGGGCTGGATCATACGTATGCATCTGTGTCTGTGTGTGTTTGTGTGTCTCTGTGTATTCATTCAATTGCATTTATTGAGCGCTTACTGTGTGCAGAGCACTGTACTAAGCTCTTATCTGTGTGGGCTGAGGATGCAGGGGAGAGGGACTGTCACAGCATGATGTGTGTGTGCATCTATGTGTGTGTTTGTGTGTCTCCTTGTATTTATGTGGGCTGGGGATGTAGGGGAGAGGGAATGTCACGGCATCATTCCCTTCCCCACAGCACCTGTATATATGTATATATGTTTGTACATATTTGTTACTCTATTTATTTATGTATTTATTTTACTTGTACCTATCTATTCTATTGATTTTATTTTGTTAGTATGTTTGGTTTTGTTCTCCGTCTCCCCCTTTTAGACTGTAAGCCCACTGTTGGGTAGGGACTGTCTCTATATGTTGCCAACTTGGACTTCCCAAGCGCTTAGTACAGTGCTCTGCACACAGTAAGCGCTCAATGAATACGATTGATGATGATGATGATGATCATGTGTGTGTGCATCTTTGTGTGTGTGTGTATCTGTGGGGGCTGGGGATGCTGGGGGAGGAAATGTCACAGCATCGTGTGTGTGTGTGTGTGTGTGTGTGTGTGTGTCTATGTCTCTGTGTGTGTCCGGGCTGGAGAGGCGGGGGAGAGTACGCATTTATTACTCTATTCATGTATTTATTTATTTTATTTGTACATATTTATTCTATTTGTTTTATTTTTTTAATGTGTTTTGTTGTCTGTCTCCCCCTTCTAGACTGTGAGCCCACTGTTGGGTAGGGACCGTCTCTATATGCTGCCGACTTGGACCTCCCAAGCGCTTAGTACAGTGCTCCGCACACAGTAAGCGCTCAGTGAATCCGATTGAATGCATGAATGAATGAAATAAACCTGATTGAGTGAATGAACACAATGCTATGTGTGTGGTGTGTGTGGGGCGGGGAAGGAAATGTCACAGCATAATGATGATGGTATTTGTTAAGCGCTTACTATATGCCAAGCACTGTTCTAAGGGCTGGATCATACGTATGCATCTGTGTCTGTGTGTGTTTGTGTGTCTCTGTGTATCTGTGTGGGCTGGGGATGCGGGAGAGAGGGAATGTCACGGCATCATGTGTGTGTGCATGTGTTTGTGTGTCTCTTTGTATCTGTGTGGGCTGGGGATGCAGGGGAGAGGGAATGCCACGGCATCATGTGTGTGTGCATCTTTGTGTGTTTGTGTATCTGTGGGGGCTGGGGATGCTGGGGAAGGAAATGTCACAGCATCGTGTGTGTGTGTGTGTTTGTGTGTGTCTATGTCTCTGAGTGTGTCCGGGCTGGAGAGGCAGGGGGACAGTACGTATTTATTACTCTATTTATTTATTTATTTATTTGTACATATGTATTCTATTTATTTTATTTTGTTAATGTGTTTTGTTTTGTTCTCTGTCTCCCCCTTCTAGACTGTGAGCCCACAGTTGGGTAGGGACCGTTTCTAGATGTTGTCGACTCGGACTTCCCAAGCGCTTAGTACAGTGCTCCGCACACAGTAAGCGCTCAATAAAAACAATTGATTGATTGATTGATTGATTGATTGACTACTGCATTTATTTATTTATTTTATTTGTACATATGTATTCTATTTATTTCATTTTGTTAATGTGCTTTGTTTTGTTCTCTGTCGCCCCCTTCTAGACTGTGAGCCCACTGTTGGGTAGGGACCGTCTCTATATGTTGTCGACTTGGACTTCCCAAGCGCTTAGTACAGTGCTCCGCACACAGTAAGCGCTCAATAAATACAATTGATTGATTTATTGATTACTGTATTTATTTTATTTGTACATATTTATTCTATTTTGTTAATGTGTTTTGTTTTGTTCTCTGTCTCCCCCTTCTAGACTGTGAGCCCACTGTTGGGTAGGGACCGTCTCCATCTGCTGCCAACTTGGACTTCCCAAGCACTTAGTCCAGTGCTCCGCACACAGTAAGCGCTCAATAAATAGGATTGATTGAATGAATGAATGAGAGGAAATGTCGCAGCCCCATCTGCGCAGGTCTGTGTAGGCGCTGGATCTCTGAGAGACACACACCACAACAACCACAACAACACAAAGACCCAAGGGCCTGCAGTTTTCCCCAGATCCCACAGAGAAAGAGGATCTTTGTGTAGACGTCGGGTGCTTTGGAGTCAGAGGTCATGGGTTCAAATCCCGGCTCTGCCAAATGTCAGCTGTGTGACTTTGGGCAAGTCACGTCACTTCTCTGGGCCTCAGTTCCCTCATCTGGGAAATGAGGATTAAGACTGTGAGCCCCCCATGGGACACCTGATCACCTTGTAACCTCCCCAGCGCTTAGAACAGTGCTTTCCACATAGTAAGTGCTTAATAAATGCCATTATTATTTTTATTATTTATTATTTTTATTGTGAGACTGGCAAATCTCCCTGAGGGACTGAGAAAGGAGCCTGTGTTTTCAGGGAGACAAAATGCCCTTGGCCTGGACATTCCTTTCCTCTCAGTTCGTTCATTCATTCAGTGGTATTTATTGAGCGCTGACCTACGCAGAGCACTGGACTAAGCGCTTGGGAAAGTACAATTCAGCAATAAAGACAATCCCTGCCCACCGTGGGCTTACAGTCTAGAGGGGTTTCCGCTCCTCCTCAAATCCCCCTAGACTACTGCCGTTCTGCATATCCAAGGGCTTAGTAGCATGGCTCAGTGGAAAGTGCCCGGGCTTTGGAGTCAGAGGTAATAATAATAATAATAATAATAATAATAATAATGGCATTTGTTAGCACTTACTATGTGCAAAGCACTATTCTAAGCACTAGGGGGATACAAGGGGGATATTATTACTCTATGATTACTCTATGATTACTCTATTATTACTCTATTTATTATTACTCTATTTATTATTACTCTATTATTACTCTATTATTACTCTTCATTTACTCTATTTACTCTATTACTCTATTTATTTATTATTACTCTATTTATTATTACTCCATTTATTTATTATTACTCTATTATTACTCTATTTTACTTGTACATATTCCATTTATTTTATTTTGTTATGTTTTGTTTTGTTCTCTGTCTCCCCCTTCTAGACTGTGAGCCCGCTGTTGGGTAGGGACCGTCTCTATATGTTGCCAACTTGTACTTCCCAAGTACAAGTGGCAGAGCCAGGATTCGAACCCTTGACCTTTGACTCCCGTGGCCGGGCTCTTTCCACTTGTCAGCTGTGTGACTTTGGGCAAGTCATTTCACTTCTCCGGGCCTCAGTTCCCTCATCTGGAAAATGGGGATTGAAACTGTGAGCCCCAAGTGGGACAACCTGATGACCTTGTATCCTCCCCGGCATTTAGAACAGTGCTTTGCACATACTGCTTAACAAATGCCATTATTATTATTAGTACAGTGCTCTGCATACAGTAAGAGCTCAATAAATACGATTGAATTCCCCTCTCCCGCAGACGCTTTTCACCCCAACATTCCCCTCTCCCCAGCCCCTTTTCACACCCCTATTCCCCTCTTTCCCCAGCCCCTTTTCACACCCCCCCCCAGTCCCCTCTCCCCCTGCCCCCCCCCCCCGTCCTCTCTCCCCCAGCCCCTTTTCCTCGAGGCCTCTTTTCACCCCCCTATTCCCCTCTTTCCCCAGCCCCTTTTCACCCTCCAGGCCCCTTTTCACCCCCCTATTCCCCTCTTTCCCCAGCCCCTTTTCACCCTCCCCCCAGTCCCCTCTCCCCCAACCCCTTTTCACCCTCCAGGCCTCTTTTCATACCCCCATTCCCCTCTTCCCCCAGCCCCTTTTCACACACCCCCATTCCCCTCTTTCCCCAGCCCCGTTTCACCCCCCCCCCCCCCCCCCAGTCCCCTCTCCCCCAGCCCCTTTTCACCCTCCAGGCCCCTTTTCACTCCCCTATTCCCCTCTTTCCCCAGCCCCTTTTCACTCCCCCAGCCCCTTTTCACCCCCCCATTCCCCTCTTTCCCTAGCCCCTTTTCACACACACCCCAGGTCCCCTCTCCCTCAGCTCCTTTTCACCCTCCAGGCCCCTTTTCACCCCCCCATTCCCCTCTTTCCCCAGCCCCTTTTCACCCCCCCTCTTTCCCCAGCCCCTTTTCACCCCCCCATTCCCCTCTTTCCCCAACCCCTTTTCACACCCCCATTCCCCTCTTTCCCCAGCCTCTTTCCACACCCCTATTCCCCTGTCCTCAGCCCCTTTTCCCACCCCCATTCCCCTCTCCCCCAGCTCCTTTTCACACCCTCTTCTTCTCAGTTTTTTTACAACCCATTATTCTTTCACACACCCCTTTCTCCTCTCCCAGACCTTCTATACCCCATTCCTCCTGCCCCTTTTTCACAGCCCCATTCTCCTCCCCTCATCCCTCTAGACTGTGAGCCTGTTGTTGGGTAGGGACCGTCTCTATATGTTGCCAACTTGTACTTCCCAAGCGCTTAGTACAGTGCTCTGCACACAGCAACTGCTCAATAAATACGATTGAATGAATGAATGAATAATTGAATGGATGAATAAATACCATGCCTGGTTACTTGGTTTGATGTCTGTCTCCCCCCTTCTATACTGTGAGCTCGGTATGGGCAGGGATTCTCTCTCTTTTTTACTGAATTGTACTTTCCAAGTGCTTAGTACAATGTTCTGCACACAGTAAGCACGCCTTCCCCTCCCCACAGCACCTGTATATATGTATATATGGTTGTACATATTTATTACTCTGTTTATTTATTTATTTATTTATTTTACTTGTACATTTCTATCCTACTTATTTTATTTTGTTGGTATGTTTGGTTCTGTTCTCTGTCTCCCCCTTTTAGACTGCGAGCCCACTATCGGGTAGGGACTGTCTCTATGTGATGCCAATTTGTACTTCCCAAGCGCTTAGTACAGTGCTCTGCACATAGTAAGCGCTCAATAAATACGATTGATTGATTGATTGATTCCTCCCTTCAAAACCCTACTGACAGCTCACCTCCTCCAGGAGGCCTTCCCAGACTGAGCCCCCTCCTTCCCCTCCCCATTCTTCCCCTCCCCATCCCCCCGCCTTACCTTCTTCCCCTCCCCACACCACCTGTATATATGTATATATGTTTGTACGTATTTATTACTCTATTTATTGATTGATTTTATTTGTACATATTTATTCTATTTATTTTGTTTTGTTAATATGTTTTGTCTTGTTGTCTGTCTCCCCCTTCTAGACTGTGAGCCCACTGTTGGGTAGGGACTGTCTCTATATGTTGCCAACTTGTACTTCCCAAGCGCTTAGTACAGTGCTCTGCACACAGTAAGCGCCCAATAAATACGATTGAATGAATGAATGAATGAATAAATACAATTGAATGAATGAGCATGCAGAGAAGCAGCACGGCCTAGTGAATAGAGCTTGGGAGGCAGAAGGTCATGGGTTCTAATCCCGGCTCCACTATGTGTCTGCTGTGTGACCTTGGGCAAGTCACTTATAATAATAATGATGCGTGGCTTAGTGGAAAGAGCCTGGGCTTGGGAGTCAGAGGTCATGGGTTCAAATCCCAGCTCCATCACTAGTCAGCTGGGTGATTTGGGGCAAGTCACTTCACTTCTCTGGGCCTCAGTTTCCTCATCTGTAAAATGGGGATTAAGACTGTGAGCCCCACGTGGGACAACCTTGATTATCTTGTATCCTCCCCAGCGCTTAGAACAGTGCTTGGCACATAGTAAGCGCTTAACAAATACCAACATTATTATTATTATGGCATTTATTAAGCACTTTGTGCAAAGCACTGTAATAATAATGATGGCATTTATTAAGTGCTTATTATGTGCAAAGCACTGTTCTAAGCATTGGGGAGGTTACAAGTTGATCAGTTTGTCCCACAGGGGGCTCACAGTCTTCATCCCCATTTTCCAGATGAGGTAACTGAGGCACAGAGAAGTTATGTGACTTGCCCAAAGCCACACAGGCGACAATTGCCGGAGCCGGGATTTGAACCCATGACCTCTGACTCCAAAGCCCGGGTTCTTTCCACTGAGCCACGGTGCTTCTAGTCACTCCTTCACTCTCACTTCAGTCCTCAGTTCCCTCATCTGGAAAATGGGGATGAAGACTGTGAGCCCCACGTGGGACAGGGACCATGTCTGATCCAGTTTGCTTGGATCCACCCCAGCGCTTAGTACAGTGCCTGGCACATAGTAAGCGCTTAACAAATACCATTATTATCATTGTTATTACCATTTTTTAAACACCCAAAACCTTCCGACTCGTGCTCAATAAATACCATTTTAAAATGGTAAAATCCTTCTGACGCCCAGGCCTGGGTGCTCTCCCTAAGCAGAGCCCGTTGTTGGGTAGGGATTGTCTCTATCCATTGCTGATTTGTACTTCCCAAGCGCTCAGTACAGTGCTCTGCACACAGTGAGCGCTCAATAAATACGATTGCTATTACCATTTCTTAAAGAAACACCCAAGTCCTTCTGACTGGCGCTTAATAAATACCGTTTTAAAATGGTAAAATCCTTCTGACGCCCAGGCCTGGGTGCTCTCCCTGAGCAGAGCCCATTGTTGGGTAGAGATTGTCCCTACCTGTTGCCGATTTGTACTTCCCAAGCGCTTAGTACAGTGCTCTGCACATAGTAAGCGCTCAATAAATACGATTGATTGATTGATTGATTGATTGATTCCCAAGTGCTCAGTACAGTGCTCTGCACACAGTGAGCGCTCAATAAATACAATTATTACCATTTTTTAAAGAAACACCCAAGTCCTTCTGACTGGCGCTTCATAAATACGGTTTTAAAATGGTAAAATCCTTCTGACGCCCAGGCCTGGGTGCTCTCCCTAAGCAGAGCCCGTTGTTGGGTAGGGATTATCCCTACCTGTTGCCGATTTGTACTTCCCAAGCGCTCAGTACAGTGCTCTGCACACAGTGAGCGCTCAATAAATACGATTGTTATTACCATATTTTAAAGAAACACCCAAGTCCTTCTGACTGGCGCTTAATAAATACCGTTTAAAAATGGTAAAATCCTTCTGACGCCCAGGCCTGGGTGCTCTCCCTAAGCAGAGCCCGCTTTTAGGTAGGGATTGTCTCTATCCGTTGCCACTTTGTACTTCCCAAGAGCTCAGTACAGTGCTCTGCACACAGTGAGCGCTCAATAAATACGATTATTACCATATTTTAAAGAAACACCCAAGTCCTTCTGACTGGCGCTTCATAAATACCATTTTAAAATGGTAAAATCCTTCTGACGCCCAGGCCTGGGTGCTCTCCCTAAGCAGAGCCCGTTGTTGGGTAGGGATTGTCTCTATCCGTTGCTGATTTGTACTTCCCAAGCGCTCAGTACAGTGCTGTGCACACAGTGAGCGCTCAATAAATACGATTATTACCAGTTTTTAAAGAAACACCCAAGTCCTTCTGACTGGCGCTTAATAAATACCGTTTAAAAATGGGAAAATCCTTCTGACGCCCAGGCCTGGATGCTCTCCCTAAGCAGAGCCCGTTGTTGGGTAGGGATTGTCCCTACCTGTTGCCGATTTGTACTTCCCAAGAGCTCAGTACAGTGCTCTGCACACAGTGAGCGCTCAATAAATATGATTATTACCAGTTTTTTAAAGAAACACCCAAGTCCTTCTGACTGGCGCTTAATAAATACCGTTTAAAAATGGTAAAATCCTTCTGACGCCCAGGCCTGGGTGCTCTCCCTAAGCAGAGCCTGTTGTTATGTAGGGATTGTCCCTATCTGTTGCTGATTTGTGCTTCCCAAGCGCTCAGTACAGTGCTCTGCACACAGTGAGTGCTCAATAAATACGATTATTACCAGTTTTGAAAGAAACACCCAAGTCCTTCTGACTGGCGCTTAATAAATACCGTTAAAAAATGGTAAAATCCTTCTGACGTCCAGGTCTGGGTGCTCTCCCTAAGCAGAGCCTGTTGTTATGTAGGGATTGTCCCTATCTGTTGCCGATTTGTGCTTCCCAAGCGCTCAGTACAGTGCTCTGCACACAGTGAGCGCTCAATAAATACGATTATTACCATTTTTTAAAGAAACACCCAAGTCCTTCTGACTGGCGCTTAATAAATACCATTTAAAAATGGTAAAATCCTTCTGACGCCGAGGCCTGGGTGCTCTCCCTAAGCAGAGCCCGCTTTTAGGTAGGGATTGTCCCTATCTGTTGCCGATTTGTACTTCCCAAGCGCTCAGTACAGTGCTCTGCACACAGTGAGCGCTCAATAAATACGATTGAATGAATGAATGACTGTAATAAACTCCCACTCTGGACTGTAAGTGCTTCCTCTGGACTGTAAGCTTGGACTATCAGCTCCTCCTCTAAGAACCAAGCTATTTCAGTTGTCCTCTGGGAGTTTGGAAGGAAAACTGCGGCAGCAAGAGACGCAGTCGTCAAGGGAACCAAGTCCCCTGCTTTCCGAAGGGAGTGGGGCTGATGGGCGGAGAAGCAGCGTGGCTCAGTGGAAAGAGCCCGGGCTTTGGAGTCCGAGGTCGTGGGTTCTAATCCCGGCTCCGCCACTTGTCGGCTGGGTGACCTTGGGCAAGTCGCTTCACTTCTCTGGGCCTCAGTGACCTCATCTGGAAAATGGGGGTTAAGATTGTGAGCCCCACATGGGACAAACTGATCACCGTGTATCCCCCCAGCACTTGCAAAAGTCTCGGCACATAGTAAGCACTTAATAAATGCCATCATTATTATTATTATAAGAGCCCAGGCTTGGTAGTCTAGAGGTCAAGTGCTTAGTACAGTGCTCTGTACACAGTAAGTGCTCAATAAATACAATTGAATGAATGAAAAGGTCATGGGTTCCAATCCC
The DNA here is from genome assembly GCF_015852505.1 of Tachyglossus aculeatus. Classification (NCBI taxonomy): domain Eukaryota; kingdom Metazoa; phylum Chordata; class Mammalia; order Monotremata; family Tachyglossidae; genus Tachyglossus; species Tachyglossus aculeatus. The sequence continues at coordinate 170,458,967 of NC_052067.1, forward strand.
GGCTCCTCCACTTATCAGCTGTGTGACCTTGAGCAAGTCACTTCACTTCTCTGGGCCTCAGGTCCCTCATCTGGAAAATGGGGATGAATAATAATAATGGCATTTATTAAGCGCTTACTATGTGCAAAGCACTGTTCTAAGCACTGGGGAGGTTACAAGGTGATCAGGTTGTCCCATGGGGCACTCACAGTCTTCATTCCCATTTTACTGAGGAGATCATTGAAGCCCAGAGAAGTGAAGTGACTTGCCCAAAGTCAGACAGCTGACAATTGGCAGAGCTGGAATTTGAACCCATGACCAATGACTCCAAAGCCTGTGCTCTTTCCACTGAACCATGCTGTTTCTCTAAGCCACTTCACTTCTCTGCACCTCAGTGACCTCATCTGTAAAGTGGGGATGAAGACTGTGAGCCCCACGGGGGACAACCTGATCACCTTGTAACCTCCCCAGCGCTTAGAACAATGCTTGGCACATAGTAAGCGCTTAATAATAATAATAATAATGATGATGATGGTATTTGTTAAGCGCTTAATATGTGCGAAGCACTGTTCTAAGCGCTGGGAGGGATACAAGGTGATTAGGCTGTCCCACGTGGGGCTCACAGTCTTCATCCCCATTTGACAGATGAGGGAACTGAGGCCCAGAGAAGTGAAGTCTTCTAGACTGTAAGCCCGCTGTTGGGTAGGGACCGTCTCTATATGTTGCCAACTTGTACTTCCCAAGCGCTAAGTACAGTGCTCTGCACACAGTAAGCGCTCAGTAAGTATGATTGAATGAATGAGGGAACTGAGGCCCAGAGAAGTGAAGTCTTCTAGACTGTAAGCCCACTGTTGGGTAGGGACCGTGTCTATATATTGCCAACTTGTACTTCCCAAGCGCTAAGTACAGTGCTCTGCACACAGTAAGCGCTCAATAAGTACAATTGAATGAATGAGGGAACTGAGGCCCAGAGAAGTGAAGTCTTCTAGACTGTAAGCCCACTGTTGGGTAGGGACCGTGTCCATATATTGCCAACTTCTACTTCCCAAGCACTTAGTACAGTGCTCTGCACACAGTAAGCGCTCAATAAATGCAATTGATGATGATGATGATGATGACAGTAAGTGCTCAATAAGTACGATTGAATGAATGAATGAATGAGGGAACTGAGGCCCAGAGAAGTGAAGTGACTTGGCCAAGGTCACACAGCTGCCAAGCGGCGGGGCCGGGCTTAGCGAAGCGTGAGGGAAACCTCCCCGCCCACGCGGAGCCAATGGGCCTTAATAAGTGTCATTATTATTATTATTATTATTATTATTATTATTATTATTATTATTATTATCATCATCATCATCAATCGTATTTATTGAGCGCTTACTATGTGCAGAGCACTGTACTAAGCACTTGGGCAGTACAAATTGGCAACATATAGAGACAGTCCCTACCCAACAGTGGGCTCACAGTCTAAAAGGGGGAGACAGAGAACAAAACCATCATCATTATAATTATTATGTATTGAGCGCTTCCTGTGAGCAGAGCACTGTACTAAGCGGTTTGGAGAGGACAAGAGAACATTCAGAGAAGCAGCGTGGCTCAGTGGAAAGAGCACGGGCTTTGGAGTCAGATGTCATGGGTTCAAACCCCGGTTCTGCCAATTGTCAGCTGTGTGACTTTGGGCAAGTCACTTAACTTCTCTGTGCCTCAGTTACCCTATCTGTAAAATGGGGATTAAGACTGTGAGCCTCATGTGGGACAACCTGATCAACTTGTATCTACCCCAGCGCTTAGAACAGTGCTTTGCACATAGTAAGCGCTTAACAAATACCAACATTATTATTATTATTGTTATTCACCCCTTTGCCTCTCGTTGCAGGGCATAATGGCTTCCCTCAAAGAGAAACTCATCGTCCCCGTGGTGGAGGAGGCTTCTACAGAGCCCAATAATAAGATCACCGTGGTGGGCGTTGGGCAAGTTGGTATGGCCTGTGCCATCAGCATCCTCGGAAAGGTAGGTAGCCCGGCGGCTAGCGCAGGCCACGGCTTCGGCCAACTGGCGCTTGGGGGTAGGGACGAGTGGAGCGGTAATAATAATAAAATAATAATGGCATTTACTAAGCGCTTACTATGTGCAAAGCACTGGTCTAAGCACTGGGGAGGTTACTAAGTAATCAGGGTGTCCCACCGGGGGCTCACAGTCTTCATCCCCATTTTACAGATGAGGTCACTGAAGCACAGAGAAGTTGTGTCTTAATAATAATAATGATAATGGCATTTATTAAGCGCTTACTATGTGCAAAGCACTGTTCGAAGCGCTGGGGAGGTTACAAGGTAATCAGGGTGTCCCACGGGGGGCTCACAGTCTTCATCCCCATTTTACAGATGAGGTCACTGAGGCGCACTAATAATAATAATAATAATAATAATAATAATGGCATTTATTAAGCCCTTACTCTGTGCAAAGCACTGTTCTAAGCGCTGGGGAGGTTATAAGGTAATCAGGGTGTCCCACGGGGGGCTCACAGTCTTCATTCCCATTTCACAGATGAGGTCACTGAGGCACAGAGAATAATAATAATGGTATTTATTAAGCGCTTACTATGTGCAAGGCACTGTTCTAAGCGAAGGGGAGGTTACGAAGTGATCAGGTTGTCCCACTGGGGGCTCACAGTCTTCATCCCCATTTTACAGATGAGGTAACTGAGACACAGAGAAGTTGTGACTTAATAATAATAGTAGTAATAATAATAATGGCATTTATTAAGCGCTCTCTATGTGCAAAGCACTGTTCTAAGCGCTGGGGAGGTTACAAAGTAATCAGGGTGTATCACGGGGGGCTCACAGTCTTCATCCCCATTTTACAGATGAGGTCACTGAGGCACAGAGAATAATAATAATGGCATTTATTAAGCGCTTACTATATGCAAAGCACTGTTCTAAGCACAGGGGAGGTTACAAAATGATCAGGTTGTCCCACGGGGGGCTCACAGTCTTCATCCCCATTTTGCAGATGAGGGAACTGAGGCCCAGAGAAGTGAAGTGACTTGCCCAAAGTCACACAGCTAACAAGTGACAGAGCCGGAATTTGAACCCATGACCTCGGACTCCAAAGCCCGGGCTCTTTCCACTGAGCCACGCTGCTTCTCTAGTCGGAAGAAGCGACTCGCCCATGGTCACGCACCAGATTGGTCGGGAAGGATTCTCTCACAGAGAAGCAGCGTGGCTCAGTGGAAAGAGCCTGGGCTTTGGAGTCTGAGGTCATGGGTTCAAATCCCGGCTCTGCCAATTGTCAGCTGTGTGACTTTGGGCCAGTCACTTCACTTCTCTGGGCCTCAGTTCCCTCATCTGCAAAATGGGGATGAAGACTGTGAACCCCCCGTGGGACAACCTGATCACTTTGTAACCTCCCCAGCGCTTAGAACAGTGCTTTGCACATAGTAAGCGCTTAATAAATGCCATTATTATTTATTATTATTATTATAAACCCAGAACCTTCTGCCTCCCAAGCACGGGGTCTAGCCGCTAAGCCATCCTTTCTCGTCCCACTCTTCAAGATCCTCCAGTGGTTGCCCACCCACCTCTGCATCAAACAGAAACGCCTTACCCTTCCAACTGGCGGAGGCAGGATTGGAACCCATAATAATTTATAATAATGGCATTTATTAAGCGCTTACTATGTGCAAAGCACTGTTCTAAGTGCAGGGGAACTTACTAGGTGATCAGGTTGTCCCACAGGGGGCTCACAGTCTTCATCCCCATTTACAGATAAGGTCACTGAGGCATAGAGAATAATAATGATGGCATTTATTAAGTGCTTACTATGTGCAAAGCACTGTTCTAAGCGCAGGGGAGGTTACAAGGTGATCAGGTTGGCCCACGGGGGGCTCACAGTCTTCATCCCCATTTGACAGATGAGGTCACTGAGGCACAGAGAATAATAATAATGTCATTTATTAAGTGCTTACTATGTGCAAAGGACTGTCCTAAGCGCAGGGGAGGTGACAAGGTGATCAGGCTGTCCCACGGGGGGCTCACAGTCTTCATCCCCATTTTACAGATGAGGTCACTGAGGCATAGAGAATAATAATAATGTCACTTATTAAGTGCTTACTATGTGCAAAGCACTGTTCTAAGCACAGGAGAGGTTACAAGGTGATCAGGTTGGCCCATAGGGGGCTCACAGTCTTCATCCCCATTTTACAGTTGAGGTAACTGAGGCACAGAGAATAATAATGTCATTTATTAAGTGCTTACTATGTGCAAAGAACTGTTCTAAGCTCAGGGGAGGTTACAAGGTGATCAGGCTGTCCCACAGGGGGCTCACAATCTTCATCCCCATTTTACAGATGAGGTCACTGAGGCACAGAGAATAATGATAATGGCATTTATTAAGTGCTTACTATGTGCAAAGGACTGTTCTAAGCACAGGTGAGGTTACAAGGTGATCAGGCTGTCCCACAGGGGGCTCACAGTCTTCATCCCCATTTTACAGATGAGGTCACTGAGGCACAGAGAATAATGATAATGGCATTTATTAAGTGCTTACTATGTGCAAAGGACTGTTCTAAGCACAGGGGAGGTTACAAGGTGATCAGGCTGTCCCACAGGGGGCTCACAGTCTTCATCCCCATTTTACAGATGAGGTCACTGAGGCACAGAGAATAATGATAACGGCATTTATTAAGTGCTTACTATGTGCAAAGGACTGTTCTAAGCACAGGGGAGGTTACAAGGTGATCAGGCTGTCCCACGGGGGGCTCACAGTCTTCATCCCCATTTTACAGATGAGGTCACTGAGGCACAGAGAATAATAATAATGGCATTTATTAAGTGCTTACTATGTGCAAAGGACTGTTCTAAGCGCAGGGGAGGTTACAAGGTGATCAGGCTGTCTCACGGGGGGCTCACAGTCTTCATCCCCATTTTACAGATGAGGGAACTGAGGCCCACAGAAGTGAAGTGTCTTGCCCAGCGTCACACAGCTGACAAGTGGCGGAGCCAGGATTTGAACCCACGACCATTTGTACTTCCCATGCTGATGCATGTACTTCCCATGTATGCTGATTGTGTGAATGTTGCAATAATAGTAAGAAAAAGCCTGAGGGAGTCACTGCTTTCTATCCTAGACTATTTCTCTTGCATTTTATTCTTTTTTTTTTTTTGCATTTATTAAGCGCTTACTACATGCAAAGCACTGTTCTAAGTGGTGAGGAGATTACAAGGTGACCAGGTTGTCCCACGGGGGCCTCCCAGTCTTCATCCCCATTTTACAGATGAGGGAACTGAGGCACAGAGAAGTGACTTACCCAACGTCACACAGCTGACAATTGGCAGAGCGGGGATAAATAAATAATAATAATGGCATTTGTTAAGCACTTACTATGTGCAGAGCACTGTTCTAAGCGCTGGGGGGATACAAGGTGATCAACTTGTCCCATGTGGGGCTCACAGTCTTAATCCCCATTTTACAGATGAGGGAACTGAGGCTCAGAGTAGTTAACTGACTTTCCTAAGGTCACACAGCAGACATGAGGTGGAGTTGGGATTCGAACCCACGACCTCTGACTCCCAAACCCGGGCTCTTTCCACTGAGCCACTTAGTACAGTGCTCTGCACACAGTAAGCGCTCAGTTAATACGATTGATGATAGAAATACGATTGATGATAGCCACGCTGCTTCTTCTGATCATACAAATGTTGTGAGAATAATAATAATGATGAGGATGGTATTTGTTAAGCACTTCCTATGTGCCAGGCACTGTACTAAGCGCTGGGGGGGATACAAGCAAATTGGGTTGGACACAGTCCCTGTCCCATGTGGGGCTCACGGTCTCAATCCCCATTTCACAGATGAGGGGAACTGAGGCCCAGGAAAAGGAAATGACTTACCCAAGGTCACACAGCAGAGAAGTGATGGAGCAAGAAACTCTATCGCTCTCTCCCCCTCGTCCCCCTCTCCGTCCCCCCATCTTACCTCCTTCCCTTCCCCACAGCACCTGTATATATGTATATATGTTTGTACAGATTTATTACTCGATTTATTTATTTTACCTGTACATACCTATTCTATTTATTTTATTTTGTTAGTATGTTTGGTTTTGTTCTCTGTCTCCCCCTTTTAGACCGTGAGCCCACTGTTGGGTAGGGACTGTCTCTATATGTTGCCAACTTGGACTTCCCAAGCGCTTAGTACAGTGCTCTGCACACAGTAAGCGCTCGATAAATACGATTGATTGATTGATTGAAGCTGAGCTGGCCTTGATTAGCAGGAGAATCTCCTCCCGTCGGCCTCCTCTCTCTACTACAGGAATAGTAATGATGGTATTTGTTAAGCGCTTACTATGTGCCAAGCACTGTTCTAAGCACTGGGGGAGATACAAGGTCACCTATTTTGATGCTGTTGACGTCTATCTACTTGTTTGGTTGACATCATCATCATCAATCGTATTTATTGAGCGCTTACTATGTGCAGAGCACTGTACTAAGCGCTTGGGAAGTACAAATTGGCAACATATAGAGACAGTCCCTACCCAACAGTGGGCTTACAGTCTGTCTCCCACCTTCTAGGCTGTGAGCCTGTTGTTGGATAGGGACCGTCTCTATCTTAGAGAAGCAGCATGGCTCAGTGGAAAGAGCCCGGGCTTTGGAGTCAGAGGTCACGGGTTCAAATCCTGGCTCCGCCACTTGTCAGCTGTGTGACTCTGGGCAAGTCACTTCACTTCTCTGAGCCTCAGTTACCTCATCTGTAAAATGGGATTAAAACTGTGAGCCCCCCTGTGGGACAACCTGATCACTTTGTAACCTGAACAGTGCTTTGCACATAGTAAGTGCTTAATAAATGCCATCATTATTATTATTATTATCTGTTGCCAAATTGGACTTTCCAAGCGCTTAGTACAGTGCTCTGCACACGGTAAGCCCTCAATAAATGCGATTGAATGAATGAGTGAATCAGATTGTCCCACTTGGGGCTGTCAGTCTTCACCCCCATTTTCCAGATGAGGGAACTGAGGCACAGAGAAGTGAAGTGACTTGCCCAAGGTCACGCAGCTGACAAGTGGGGGAGCCGGGATTAGAACCCACAACCTCTGACTCCCAAGCCCTCTGGAAGAAGCCCTTGTAGTAAAAAGCAGCGTGGCTCAGTGGAAATCAATCAATCAATCAATCAATCGTATTTATTGAGCGCTTACTGTGTGCAGAGCACTGGACTAAGCGCTTGGGAAGTCCAAGTTGGCAACATCTAGAGACAGTCCCTACCCAACAGTGGGCTCACAGTCTAAAAGGGGGAAACAGAGAACAAAACCAAACATACAAATAAAATAAAATAAAAGAGTACAGGCTTGGGAACCAGAGGTCATGGGTTTGAATTCCGACTCCACCACTTGTCAGCTGTGTGACCTTGGGCAAGCCACTTAACTTCGCTGGGCCTCAGTTACCTCATCTGTAAAATGGGGATTAAGACTGTGAACCCCCCATGGGACCACCTGATCACTTTGTATCCCCCCCAGCACTTAGAACAGTGCTTTCTTCTGACTTCTTCTAGACTGTGAGCCCACTGTTGGGTAGGAACCGTCTCTATATGTCGCCAACTTGGACTTCCCAAGCGCTTAGTACAGTGCTCTGCACACAGTAAGCGCTCAATAAATACGATTGACTGATTGATTGATTGCTTTGCACATAGTAAGCACTTAAGAAATACCGCCATTATTATTACTATTATTAAAAAACCTGTCTCTGACATACCCTTTTTAAACCCAAGGCAGAATCTGGGAAGTTTTTCTTCCACACGCCAGCGCTTTGTTTTCTTTCATTCAGTTGTGTTCACTGAGCGCTTACTGTGTGCAGGGCACTGTACTAAGCGCTTGGAAAGTACAATTCGGCAACATACAGAGACAGTCCTTACTAACCAACGGGCTCACAGCGTGGCTCAGTGGAAAGAGCCCGGGCTTGAGAGTCAGAGGTTGTGGGTTCTAATCCTGGCTCCGCCACTTGTCGGCTGGGTGACTTTGGGCAAGTCTCTTCACTTCTCTGTGCCTCAGTACCTCATCTGTAAAATGGGGATTAAGATTGTGATCCCCACGGGGGACAACCTGATCACCGTGTATCCCCCCCAGCGCTTAGAACAGTGCTTTGCACATAGTAAGCGCTTCACAAATACCATCATTATTGTTATCGTACAGTGGCTGGCACATTTTCTAGACCGTGAGCCCACTGTTGGGTAGGGGCCGTCTCTATATGTTGCCAACTTGTACTTCCCAAGCGCTTAGTACAGTGCTCTGCACATAGTAAGCACTCAATAAATACGATTGATGATGATGATGATTTTCTAGACCGTGAGCCCACTGTTGGGCAGGGACCGTCTCTATATGTTGCCAACTTGTACTTCCCAAGCGCTTAGTACAGTGCTCTGCACACAGTAAGCGCTCAATAAATACGATTGATTGATTCATTCATTCGATCATATTTATTAAGCGCTTACTGTGTGCAGAGCGCTGTACAAAGCACATAGTAAGTGCTTAACGCGTACCACGGTTAATTATTATTACCATCTACCCAGAGCAGGATACTATTCATGGCACGTAATACGCATTTTTAAAAATGCCATTAAAAGAAAAAAGGCTTTGGTCTTCGCCCACACACGTCTCTGAGCTGCTTGGGATGCTCGTGAGCACGAGGGCGTCTAAATTCAGAGCTCCGGAGGGATAAAGACGGATCACGTGGGCCTTTTCCTGGCAGCAAAGAAAAAATTTCTTCCTATTGGCGCATTCTCCGAACAAAGGCCCGGGAGCCGAGCTATCCAAACCCACTCCGGATCCCACATTCCTGCCAAAAATAGCACTGCGACATCAGGGATCACCTTGGTGCCGGCGTTTGGGTCATTGCAAACTCGTTCTCGGCTCTGGTCTTCACCTTAAATGATCGGAATAATAATCATGGCATTTATTGAGGCTTTTCTATAATAATAGTAATAATGGCATTTGTTAAGCGCTTACTGTGTGCACTGTTCTAAGCGCTGGGGAGGACACAAGGTGATTAGGTTGTCCCACGGGGGACTCACAGTCTTCATCCCCATTTTACAGATGAGGGAACTGAAGTACAGAGAATCAATCGATCAATCAATCAGTCGTGTTTATTGAGCGCTTACTGTGTGCAGAGCACTGTACTAAGCGCTTGGCAAGTTAAGCAACTTGCCCAAAGTCACACAGCTGACAAGTGGCAGAGCCGGGATTAGAACCCATGACCTCTGACTCCCAAGCCCGGGCTCTTTCCACTGATCCACACTGCTTCTAATAATAAAAATAATAATAATGATGATGGCATTTATTAAACACTTACTATGTGCAAAGCACTGTTCTAACCACTGGGGAGGATACAAGGTCATTTATTAAGCACTTACTATGTGCAAAGCACTGTTCTAAGCGCTGGGGAGGATACAAGGTGATCAGGTTGTCCCACGTGGGGCTCACAGTCTTCATCCCCATTTTACAGATGAGGTAACTGAGGCCCAGAGAAGTGAAGTGACTTGTCCAAAGTCACACAGCTGACAAGTGGCGGAGCCGGGATTAGAACCCATGACCTCTGACTCCCAAGCCCGGGCTCTTTCCACTGAGCCACACTGCTTCTTTATGCTTACTTTACTATGTTTTGGAATAGAAACAGGATAATCAGGTCAGCACGGTCTCTGTCCCACCAGGGGCTCGGAGTAGGAGGGAGAACAGGCTTTGAATTCCTCTTTACGGATGAGGAAACTGAGGCACCGAGAAGTGAAATGACTTGTCCAAGGTCACCCAGCAGACAACTACCTGTGTTGGGATTAATAATTATGGAATTCCTTAAGCACTTACTAGGTGCCAGACATCGTACTAAGCACTGGAATGGATACAAGCAAATCGGGCTGGACACATCCCTGGCCCACATTCATTCATTCATTCAATCGTATTTATTGAGCGCTTCCTGTGTGCAGAGCACTGTACTAAACGCTTGGGAAGTACAAGTTGGCAACATATAGATACTCAATAGCGGGCTGACAGTCTAGAAGGGGGAGACAGACAAATAGGGTTCACATAGGGTTCGCAGTCCTCTTCCCCATTTTCCAGATGAGGGAACTGAGGCACAGAGAGGTGAAGTGGTTTGCCTAAGGTCACACAGCAGACAAAGTGGAGGAACCAGGATCAGAACCCAGGTCCTCTCACTCCCAAGCCCGTTTCCCATTGGCAAATGTTTACCGACCCCTTTCTCAACATAACCGCTTCCCAAATGATCCTGTAAATTGAATCATCATTTCGGGAGACCTCGCTAGGTCTGGAAACCTATCTCATGCACCTGGGAGATTTAAAAGGAGTCAAACATTCATTCAGTCGTATTTATTGAGCGCTTACTGTGTGCAGAGCACTGTACTAAGCACTTAGCTTAGAAAGCCTCAATTATAGCTCTTGCTCTTCCTCCCTTCAAGGACCTACTGAGAGCTCACCTCCTCCAGGAGGCCTTCCCAGACTGAGCCCCTTCCTTCCTCTCCCCCTCATCCCCCTCTCCATCCCCCCCCATCTTACCTCCTTCCCTTCCCCACAGCACCTGTATATATGTATATATGGTTGTACATATTTATTACTCTATTTATTTATTTATTTATCTTACTTGTACATATCTATTCTATTTATTTTATTTTGTTAGTATGTTTGGTTTTGTTCTCTGTCTCCCCCTTTTAGCCTGTGAGCCCACTGTTGGGTAGGGACTGTCTCTATATGTTGCCAATTTGTACTTCCCAAGCGCTTAGTACAGTGCTCTGCACATAGTAAGCGCTCAATAAATACGATTGATGATGATGATGAAATTAATAATAATAATAATAACGACATTTATTAAGTGCTTACTATGTGCAAAGAACTGTTCTAAGCGCTGGGGCAAGGTGATCAGGTTGTCCCACGGGGGGCTCACAGTCTTCATCCCCATTTTTCAGCGTGGCTCAGTGGAAGGAGCCCGGGCTTTGGAGTCAGAGGTCATGGGTTCAAATCCCAGCTCCACCACTTGTCAGCTGTGTGTCTTTGGGCAAGTCACTTCACTTCTCTGGGCCTCAGTTACCTCATCTGTAAAATGGGGATTAAGACTGTGAGCCCCCCATGGGACAACCTGATCACCTTGTAACCTCCCCAGTGCTTTGCACATAGTAAGCACTTAATAAATGCTATTATTATTATTTTTCAGATGAGGTAACTGAGGCCCAGAGAAGTGAAGTGACTTGTCCAAAGTCAGCCAGCTGACAAGGGGCAGAGCCGGGATTTGAACCCATGACCTGTGACTCCAAAGCCCGGGCTCTTTCCACTGAGCCACGCTGCTTCCCAATTAGCCACCCCTCCCACTATTTAAAAACTTCTAGGCATTCAAGGTCAAAAAAACTTGTGATCGACCAAGGTCAAATCCACTAAGGCCTCCTTTCCTCTTCTCCCACTCCCTTTCTTCATCCCCCCTCCCTCATTTTATTTATTTCTATTCATGTCTGTCTCTCCCTCAAGACAGTAAGCTCATTGTGGGCAGGGAATGGGTCTGTTTATTGTTGTATTGGGTTCTGCAGGGGGGTAAGCGCTCAATAAATACGATGGAATGAAAGAATAGTTGAACGAACTACAGTTGAATGAACTGTATATATATATAACTATATGTATATATATATATATATATATATATAACTATAATTCTATTTATCTATTCTGATGGCATTGACACCTGTCTACTTGTTTTGTTTTATTGTCTGTCTCCCCCTTCTAGACTGTGAGCCTGATGTTGGGTAGGAATTGTCGCCATGCGTTGCCGATTTGTACTTCCCAAGCGCTTAGTACACCGTCTCTATATGTTGCCCTATACATACTATTGCTCTATTTATTTATTTATTTTACTTGTACCTATCTATTCTATTTATTTTATTTTGTTAGTATGTTTGGTTTTGTTCTCTGTCTCCCCCTTCTAGACTGTGAGCCCACTGTTGGGTAGGGACCGTCTCTATATGTTGCCAACTTGGACTTCCCAAGCGCTTAGTACAGTGCTCTGCACACAGTAAGCGCTCAATAAATATGATTGATTGATTGATTGATTGCCGACTTGTACTTCCCAAGTGCTTAGTCCAGTGCTCTGCATATAGTAAGCACTCTATAAATACGATTGAATGAATGAAAGAATGCTCTCTGTTCACAGTAAGTGCTCAATAAATAATAATAATGGCATTTATTAAGCACTTACTATGTGCAAAGCACTAAAGATGATTGTGGTGTCTATTAAACTCCATTCAATCGTATTTACTGAGTGCTTACTGTGTGCAGAACACGGGACTAAGCGCTTGGAAAGCACTCCAAAGACCATGCTCTTTCCACTGAGCCACGCTAAGCGCTTACTATGTGCCAAGCACTGTTCTAAGCGCTGAGGAGGTTACAAGGCGATGAGGTTGTCCCACGGGGGGCTCCGCCAACTGTCAGCTGTGTGACTTTGGGCAAGTCGCTTAACTTCTCTGTGCCTCAGTTCCCTCATGAAGCAGCGTGGCTCAGTGGGAAGAGCACAGGATTTGGAATCAGAGGTCATGGGTTCAAATCCCACTTCTGCCAATTGTCAGCTGTGTGACTTTGGGCAAGTCACTTAGCTTCTCTGGGCCTCAGTTCCCTCATCTGTAAAATGAGAATTAAGACTGTGAGCCCCACGTGGGACAATCTGATCACCTTGTAACCTCCCCAGCGCTTAGAACAGTGCTTTGCACATAGTAAGCGCTTAATAAATGCCATTATTATTATTATTATTAATCCCCATTTTCCAGATGAGGTGATCAAGGCCCAAAGAAGTGAAGTGACTTGCCCAAAGTCACACAGCTGACAAGTGGCAGAGCTGGGATTGGAACCCGTGACCTCGGACTCCAAAGCCCGGGCTGTTTTCACTGAGCCTTCTAGACTGTGAGCCCACTGTTGGGTAGGGACTGTCTCTATATGTTGCCAACTTGGACTTCCCAAGCGCTTAGTACAGTGCTCTGCACACAGTAAGCGCTCAATAAATACGATTGATTGATTGATTGATTGATCGACTGAGCCCCCTCCTTCTTCTCCCCCTCCTCATCAATCAATGGTGATTAGCCCATCCCCACCCCCACTCCTTACCTCCTTCCCCTCCCCACAGCACCTGTATATATGTATAGATGTTTGTACATATTTATTACTCTATTTATTTTACTTGTACATATCTATTCTATTTATTTTATTTTGTTAGTATGTTTGGTTTTGTTCTCTGTCTCCCCCTTCCAGCCCGTGAGCCCGCTGTTGGGTAGGGACCGTCTCTATCTGTTGCCAACTTGTACTTCCCAAGCGCTTAGTCCAGTGCTCCGCACACAGTAAGCGCTCAATAAATACGATTGAATGAATGAATGAATGAATAAATACGATTGATGGATTGATTGATTGAATGAATGAATAGTTGAATAAACAAAAAGGTTTTGACCTTGTGTTGGTGAAAGAGAGTGGAGAAGGGCGGAGAGCAGTTAGCCTGGTATTTATTAGGTGTTCACCCTTCACAAATCTTCAGCTACAAGATAAATAAACAGAAATGCAAAATGAACGAAATAACCAGAGAAACCCTCCCTTCCAAACTGGGATAATGGAGCCTCACCTCAAAACTCCAGAGCACCAGTCAATTATGTAATCAGCAATCATCAATTATGCCCCTTCTAGACTGTGAGCCCACTGTTGGGTAGGGACTGTCTCTATATGTTGCCAACTTGGACTTCCCAAGCGCTTAGTACAGTGCTCTGCACCCAGTAAGCGCTCAATAAATACGATTGATTGATTGATTGATTGATAATCCATGATGTAATCGGCAATCAGAGATAACAAAGAAGCTGGATCGAAGTTCTTGGAGGGAGAAACTGGATCAGGGTTCCAAATGGGAAACCTGCTTCAATCAATGATTGAATCAATGTGAATCAATTGATTGAATTGACTGATTGAATTGATTGAATCAATCAATCAGTGTGAATGAATAAATCAATCAGTCGTATTTATTGAGCGCTTACTGTGTGCAGAGCACTGGACTAAGCGCTTGGGAAGTCCAAGTTGGTAACATCTAGAGACGGTTCCTACCCAACAGCGGGCTCACAGTCTAGAAGGGGGAGACAGACAATAAAACCAAACATATTAACACAATAAAATAAATAGAATAAATATGTACAACTAAAATAAATGAATAAATACGTGGCTCAGTGGAAAGCGCCCGGGCTTGGGGGCCAGAGGTCGTGGGTTCTAATCCCGGCTCCGCCACTTGTCAGCTGGGTGACTTTGGGCAAGTCACTTCATTCATTCATTCATTCAATCGTATTTAATGAGCGCTTACTGTGTGCAGAGCACTATACTAAGCGCTTGGGAAGTCCAAATCGGCAACATCTAGAGACGGTCCCTGCCCAACAGCAGGCTCACAGTCTAGAAGGGGGAGACAGGGAACAAAACAAAACATATTAAAAAAATAAAATAAATAGAATAAATCTGTACAAATAAAAGAAATAAATAGAGTAATAAATATATACAAACATATATACATATATACAGGTGCTGTGGGGAGGGGACAGGTGGGATGGAGGGGGGAGGAGGGGGAGAGGAAGGGGGGGCTTCACTTCTCTGGGCCTCAGTTTCCTCATCTGGAAAATGGGGATCAAGACTGTGAGCTTCAAGTGGGACAACTTGATCACCATGTATCCATCCCAGTGCTTAAAACAGTGTTTGGCACATAATAATAATAATAATAATAATAATAATAACAATAATAATGGCATTTATTAAGCACTTACTATGTGAAAAGCATCATTAATAATAATATTATTAAATAGGGACCTACCTTATCCTTGAGAAGTCAGAGAAACTTTACCATCCCCCCCTATACCTCAGCTCTCAGACAAGGTGATGTCAGGGATAAAGCATTGTCCTGGGAGTCGGAAGGTCCTGGGTTCTAATCCCGGCTCCGCCACTTGTCTGCTGTGTGACCTTGGGAAAGTTGCTTCACTTCTCTGGGCCTCAGGGACCTCAGCTGGAAAATGGGGATGGACACTGTGAGCCCCAAGAGGGACAGGGACTGTGCCCAACTGTGAGCCCACTGTTGGGTAGGGACCGTCTCTATATGTTGCCAACTTGTACTTCCCAAGCGCTTAGTACAGTGCTCTGCACACAGTAAGCGCTCAATAAATACGATTGAATGAATGAAGGATTAGCTTTAATTCATTCATTCATTCAATCGTATTTATTGAGCGCTTACTGTGTGCAAAGCTTACTGCTGTACTAAGCGCTTGGGAAGTACAAGTTGGCAACAGATAGAGACGGTCCCTACCCAACAACCGGCTAACCACTCCAGTGCTTAGTACAGTGCCTGGCATGTAGTAAGCACTTAAAAATTAATAATAATGATGGTATTTGTTAAGTGCTTACTACATGCAAAGTACTGTTCTAAGCGCTGGGGAAGATAAAAGGTGATCAGGTTGTCCCACGTGGGGCTGCCAGTCTTCATCCCCATTTTCCAGATGAGGGAACTGAGGCCCAGAGAGGTTAAGTGACTTGCCCAAGGTCACACAGCTGACACTTGGCGGAGCCGGGATTAGAACCCAGGACCTTCTGACGCCCAGGCCTGGGCTCTATCCACTAGGCCATGCTGCCCCTCAATAATTATGCTATTTGTTAAGTGCTTACTATGTTCCAAGGAACTTTACTAAGCACTGGGATGAATATAGGCAAAGCAGGTTGAACACAGTCCCTGCCCCTCTCAGGGCTCACATTCTCAATCCCCATTTGTCAGATGGGAAGCAGCGTGGCTCAGTGGAAAGAGACCGGGATTGGGAGTCAGAGGTCATGGGTTCGAATCCCGGCTCTGCCACATAATAATAATAATAATGATGGCATTTATTAAGCGGTTACTATCTGCAAAGCACTGTTCTGAGCTCTGGAGAAGTTACAACCATCATCATCATCAATCGTATTTATTGAGCACTTACTGTGTGCAGAGCACTGTACTAAGCGCTTGGGAAGTACAATTTGGCAACATATAGAGACAGTCCCTACCTTGTAAGTTACAAGGTGATCAGGTTGTCCCACGGGCGGCTCACAGTCTTCATCCTCATTTTCCATGTCTGCTGTGTGACCTTGGGCAAGTCACTTAACTTCTCTGAGCCTCAGTTCCCTCATCTGGAAAATGGGGATGAAGACTGTGAGCCCCACGTGGGACAACCTGATCAATCAATCAATCAATCAATCGTATTTATTGAACGCTTACTGTGTGCAGAGCACTGTACTAAGCGCTTGGGAAGTCCAAGTTGGCAACACATAGAGACGGTCCCTACCCAACAATCAATCGATCCATCAATCAATCGTATTTATTGAGCGCTTACTGTGTGCAGAGCACTGTACTAAGCGCTGGGGAAGTACAAGTTGGCAACACATAGAGACAGTCCCTACCCAACAGTGGGCTCACAGTCTTAAAGGGGGAGACAGAGAACAAAATCCCCCCCAGCGCTTAGAACAGTGCTTTGCACATAGTAAGCGCTTAACAAATGCCATTATTACACTATTACATTGCATTAGATGAAGTCACTGAGGTCCAGAGAAGTGAAGCGACTTGCCCAAGGTCACACAGCAGACAAGTGGCGGAGCCGGGATTAGAACCCAGGACCTTCTGACGCCCAGGCCTGGGCTCTACCCACTATACGTTAGTTATACTGCACACAGTAAGCGCTCAATAAATACGATTGATTGATTGATTGATTGATTGATGGATGCGGGCGATTCATTTGTCTTCTATTCATTTGCACATATCTATTCTATTTATTTTATTTTGTTAAAATGTTTTGTTTTGTTGTCTGTCTCCCCCTTCTAAACTGTGAGCCCGCTGTTGGGTCGGGACCGTCTCTATATGTTGCCAACTTGGACTTCCCAAGCGCTTAGTCCAGTGCTCAGCACACAGTAAGCGCTCAATAAATACGATTGATTGATTGATCGATTGATTGTTGGGTAGTGACTGTCTCTATATGTTGCCAACCTGTGCTTCCCAAGCACTTAGTCCAGTGCTCTGCACACAGTAAGCGCTCAATAAATACGATTGATTGATGGATCGATTGATTGTTGGGTAGGGACCGTCTCTATGTGTTGCCAACTTGGACTTCCCAAGCTCTTAGTCCAGTGCTCTGCACACAGTAAGCGCTCAATAAATACGATTGATTGATCGATTGATTGTTGGGTAGGGACTGTCTCTATGTGTTGCCAACTTGGACTTCCCAAGCGCTTAGTCCAGTGCTCTGCACACAGTAAGCGCTCAATAAATACGATTGATTGATGGATCGATTGATTGTTGGGTAGGGGCCGTCTCTATGTGTTGCCAACTTGGACTTCCCAAGCGCTCAGTCCAGTGCTCTGCACACAGTAAGCGCTCAATAAATACAATTGATTGATTGATTGATTAATTGATTGATTGATTGATTGATTCTAGAGCCTCACGGACGAGCTCGCCCTCGTGGATGTGTTAGAAGACAAACTCAAAGGAGAAATGATGGATCTTCAACATGGCAGCTTATTCCTCCAGACGCCTAAGATTGTGGCTGACAAAGGTAACTTCCCTCCTCCCCGTCTCCGCTCCACAGTGATGTCAGCTCCTCTCTAAAAATCATAATAATAATGGTATTTGTCAAGCGCTTACTACATCTAATAATAACTAATAATAATAATAACAATAATGGCATTTGTTAAGCGCTTACTATGTGCAGAGCACTGTTCGGATACAACGTGATAATAATAATAATAATAATGGTATTTGTCAAGTGCTTACTACGACTAATAATAACTAATAATAATAATAACAATAATGGCATTTGTTAAGCGCTTACTATGTGCAGAGCACTGTTCGGATACAACGTGATAATAATAATAATGGTATTCGTCAAGCGCTTACTACAACTAATAATAACTAATAATAATAATAACAATAATGGCATTTGTTAAGTGCTTACTATGTGCAGAGCACTGTTCGGATACAACGTGATAATAATAATAATGGTATTTGTCAAGTGCTTACTACAACTAATAATAACTACTACTAATAATAACAATAATGGCATTTGTTAAGCGCTTACTATGTGCAGGGCACTGTTCGGATACAACGTGATAATAATAATAATGGTATTTGTCAAGTGCTTACTACGACTAATAATAACTAATAATAATAATAACAATAATGGCATTTGTTAAGCGCTTACTATGTGCAGAGCACTGTTCGGATACAACGTGATAATAATAATAATGGTATTTGTCAAGTGCTTACTACGACTAATAATAACTAATAATAATAATAACAATAATGGCATTTGTTAAGCGCTTACTATGTGCAGAGCACTGTTCGGATACAACGTGATAGTAATAATAATAATAATGGTATTTGTCAAGTGCTTACTACAACTAATAATAACTACTAATAATAATAACAATAATGGCATTTGTTAAGCGCTTACTATGTGCAGAGCACTGTTCAGATACAACGTGATAATAATAATAATAATGGTATTTGTCAAGTGCTTACTACAACTAATAATAACTAATAATAATAATAACAATAATGGCATTTGTTAAGCGCTTACTATGTGCAGAGCACTGTTTGGATACAACGTGATAGTAATAATAATAATAACGGTATTCGTCAAGTGCTTACTACAACTAATAATAACTACTACTAATAATAACAATAATGGCATTTGTTAAGCGCTTACTATGTGCAGAGCACTGTTCGGATACAACGTGATAATAATAATAATGGTATTTGTCAAGTGCTTACTACAACTAATAATAACTAATAATAATAATAACAATAATGGCATTTGTTAAGCGCCTACTATGTGCAGAGCACTGTTCGGATGCAACGTGATAGTAATAATAATAATAATGGTATTTGTCAAGTGCTTACTACAACTAATAATAACTAATAATAATAATAACAATAATGGCATTTGTTAAGCGCTTACTATGTGCAGGGCACTGTTCGGATACAACGTGATAATAATAATAATAATAATGGTATTTGTCAAGTGCTTACTACAACTAATAATAACTACTACTAATAATAACAATAATGGCATTTGTTAAGCGCTTACTATGTGCAGAGCACTGTTCGGATACAACATGATAGTAATAATAATAATAATGGTATTTGTCAAGTGCTTACTACAACTAATAATAACTAATAATAATAATAACAATAATGGCATTTGTTAAGTGCTTACTATGTGCAGAGCACTGTTCGGATACAACGTGATAATAATAATAATAATAATGGTATTTGTCAAGTGCTTACTACAACTAATAATAACTAATAATAATAATAATAGCAATAATGGCATTTGTTAAGCGCTTACTATGTGCAGAGCACTGTTCGGATACAACGTGATAGTAATAATAATAATAATGGTATTTGTCAAGTGCTTACTACAACTAATAATAACTACTACTAATAATAACAATAATGGCATTTGTTAAGCGCTTACTATGTGCAGAGCACTGTTCGGATACAACGTGATAATAATAATAGTGGTATTTGTCAAGTGCTTAATACAACTAATGATAACTAATAATAATAATAACAATAATGGCATTTGTTAAGCGCTTACTATGTGCAGGGCACTGTTCGGATACAGCGTGATAATAATAATAATAATAATGGTATTTGTCAAGTGCTTACTACAACTAATAATAACTACTAATAATAATAACAATAATGGCATTTGTTAAGCGCTTACTATGTGCAGGGCACTGTTCGGATACAACGTGATAGTAATAATAATAATAATGGTATTTGTCAAGTGCTTACTACAACTAATAATAACTAATAATAATAATAACAATAATGGCATTTGTTAAGCGCTTACTATGTGCAGAGCACTGTTCGGATACAACGTGATAATAATAATAATAATAATGATGGCATGTTTAGACTGTGAGCCCACTGTTGGGTAGGGACTGTGTCTATATGTTGCCAACTTGTATTTCCCAAGCGCTTAGTCCAGTGCTCTGCACACAGTAAGCGCTCAATAAATACGATTCATGATGATTTGTTAAGCACTTACTATGTGCAAAGCACTGTTCTAGGCGCTGGGGGGGGGATACAATGTGATCAGGTTGTCCCACAGGGGGCTCACAGTCTTAATCCCCATTTTACAGATGAGGGAACTGAGGCTCAGAGAAGTGAAGTGACTTGCCCAAGGTCACACAGCAGACATGTGGCGGAGCCGGGATTCAAACCCATGACCTCTGACTCCAAAGCCCGTGCTCTTTCCACTGAGCCACACTTCTACTACTACTAATAATAATGGCATTTATTAAGTATATAAAGTATATTAAGTATATATTTATTAAGCATAATTATTTATTATAATTATGGCAATTATTTATTGGAGAAGCAGCGTGGCTCAGTGGAAAGAGCCTGGGCTTCGGAGTCAGAGGTCATGGGTTTAAATCCCGGCTCCACCACTTGTCAGCTGTGTGATTTTGGGCAAGTCACTTGACTTCTCTGTGCCTCAGTTACCTCCTCTGTAAAATGGGGATTAAGTTTGTGAGCCCCACATGGGACAACTTGAGTACCTTGTGTCTACCCCAGCACTTAGAACAGTGCTTGGCACATAGTAAGCGCTTAATAAATGCCATTAAAAAAAAGTGCTTACTACGTGCCAAGCACTGTTCTAAGCGCTGGAGGGATACAAGGTGAACAGGTTGTCCCACGTGGGGCTCACAGTCTTCATCCCCATTTTACAGATGAGGGAACTGAGGCCCAGAGAGGTGAAGTGACTTTCCCAAAGTCACAAAGCTGACAAGTGACAGAGCCACGATTAGAACCCATGACCTCTGACTCCCAAGCTCGGGCTCTTTCCACTGAGCCACACTGCTTCTCTTATGTGCCAAGCACTGTTGTAAGTGCCCCCAGTAGATACAAGGTAATCAGTTTGTCCCACTTGGGGTTCACAGTCTTCATCCCCATTTTCCAGATGAGGGAACTGAGGCCCAGAGAAGTTAAGTGACTTGCCCAAGGTCACCCAGCTGACAAGTGGCGGAGCCGGGATTTGAACTCATGACCTCTGATTCCAAAGCCTAGGCTTTTTCCACTAACATATATATGTATGGATCTCTTGATGGGTAAAGATGGATCTATTCATTCAACCGTTTTTATTGAGCGCTTACTCTGTGCAGAGCACTGTACTAAGCGCTTGATGGATATGTATGGCTATATGCTATCTCTTAATGTATATATCTAAAGATATAGATGTATAATAAGGATAATAATGATAGTATTTCATTCATGCATTCATTCAATCATATTTATTGAGCGCTTACTGTGTGCAAAGCACTGTACTAAGCTTTTGGGAAGTACTTGTTAAGCGCTTACTATGTGCCAAGCACTGTGCTAAGCGCTGGGGTAGATTCAAGGTGAACAGGTTGTCCCACTTGAGGCTCACAGTCTCAATCCCCATTTTACAGAGGAGGTTACTGAGGCCCGGAAAAGTTAGGTGACTTGCCTAAGGTCACACAGCAGACAAGTGGCAGAGGTGGGATTAGAACCCACAACCTCTGACCCCTGAGCCCTGGCTCTTGCCACTAGGTCATGCCATAAACATATATCTATCTATAGATAGTATCTATCTATCTATATCTATCTATATCTATCGATCTATCGATCTATCTATCTAGATCGATAGATCGATAGATCGAGATAGAGATAGATAGATAGATAGATAGATAGATAGATAGATAGATAGATAGATAGATGGATAGATGGATGGATGGATGGATGGATGGATGGATGGATGGATGGATAGATCGATCGATCGATGGATGGATGGATGGATGGATGGATGGATGGATAGATAGACAGATAGATAGATCGATAGATCGATAGATAGATAGATAGATAGATAGATAGATAGATAGATAGATAGATAGATCATATATAGCGTGTCTCAGTGGAAAAAGCCCGGGCTTTGGAGTCAGAGGTCATGGGTTCAAATCCCGGCTCTGCCAACTGTCAGATGTGTGACTTTGGGCAAGTCACTTCTCTTCTCTGGGCCTCAGTTCCCTCATCTGGAAAATGGGGGTGAAGACTGTGAGCCCCACGGGGGACAACCTGATCACTTTGTATCCCCCCCAGCACTTAGAACGGTGCTTTGCACATATAGTAAGGGCTTAACAAATACCATCATTATTATTATATATGTATATAGATATAGATATCATCATCATCAATCGTATTTATTGAGCGCTTACTGTGTGCGGAGCACTGTACCAAGTGCTTGGGAAGTACAAGTTGGCAACATATGTATATAGATAGATAGATAGATAGATAGATAGATAGATAGATAAGAGAGCTGTAGACTGGATATCTGGATCTACTGATGGATGTGTCATTCCTCTCCATCCCTTTTCCATCTCTCTCCATCCGTCCATCCGTCCGTCCGTCCGTCCTTCCGCCTCTGGGCCGCAGATTACTCGGTGACGGCCAATTCGAAGATTGTGGTGGTGACGGCGGGCGTCCGGCAGCAGGAGGGGGAGAGCCGCCTCAACCTCGTCCAGAGGAACGTCAACGTCTTCAAATTCATCGTCCCCCAGATCGTCAAGCACAGCCCCGACTGCATCATCATCGTCGTTTCCAACCCAGGTCCGGAGCCGGTCCCTGCCCAACAGCGGGCTCACGGTCTAGAAGGGGGAGACGGATGACAAAATAATAATAATAATAATAATGATGGCATTTGTTAAGCGCTTACTATATGCCGAGCACTGTTCTAAGCGCTGGGGGGAGATATAAGGTGATCAAGTTGTCCCACATGGGGCTCACAGTCTTAATCCCCATTTTACAGATGAGGTAACTGAGGCTCAGAGAAGTTAAGTGACTTGCCCAAGGTCACGCAGCAGACGTGGAGGATCTGGGAAACAAAACAAAACATACGGACAGGTGTCAAGTCTTCTAGACTGTGAGCCCACTGTTGGGTAGGGACCGTCTCTATATGTTGCCAACTTGGACTTCCCAAGCGCTTAGTACAGTGCTCTGCACACAGGAAGCGCTCAATAAATACGATTGAATGAATGAATGAAGTCATCAGAACAAATAGAATTAAAGCTAGGTAATAATGATGATAGCATTTATTAAGTGCTTACTATGTGCAAAGCACTGTTCTAAGCGCTGGGGAGGTTATAAGGTGATCAGGTTGTCCCACTGAGGGGGCTCACAGTCTTAACCCCATTTTACAGATGAGGTAACTGAGGCACGGAGAAGTTGTGACTTGCCCAAAGTCACACAGCTGACAATGGGTGGAGCTGGGATTTGAACCCATGACCTCTGACTCCAAAGCCTGGGCTCTTTCCCCTGAGCCACACTGCTTCTCCACGCACATCATTAACAAAATAAATAGAATAGTAAATACATACCGGTAAATTAAATAGAGTAATAAATCTGTACTAACATAAATACAGGTGCTGTGGGGAGGGGAAGGAGGTTGGGCGGGGGGGGATGGGGAGAAGGAGAGGAGAAAGGGGGCTGAGTGTGGGAAGGCCTCCTGGAGGAGGTGAGCTCTCAGTAGGGCTTTGAAGGGAAGAAGAGAAATAATTTGGCGGATGCGCGGAAGGAGGGAATTCCGGGCCCAGGGGAGGACGTGGGCCGGGGGTTGATGGCGGGATGGGTGAGAAGGAGGCCCAGGGAGGAGGTGAGCGGCCGCAGAGGAGCGGAGGGTGCGGGCTGCGATGGAGAAGGACAGAAGGGAGGGGAGGGAGGAGAGGGCGAGGTGATGGATGGACAGCCTGGAAGCCCAGGGTGAGGAGTTTTTGCTTGATGTGAAGTTTGACAGGCAGCCACTTACTGGGGGCAGGCCGCTGGCCTAAACGCTTGGAAAGTACAATTCATTCAGTCAATCAATCAATCAATCAATCAATCAATCGTATTTACTGAGCGCTGTACTCAATAATAATAATAATAATAATTGGCATTTATTAAGCACTTACTATGTGCAAAGCACTGTTCTAAGCGCTGGGGAGGATACAGGGTGATCAGGTTGTCCCACGTGGGGCTAACAGTCTTAATCCCCATTTTACAAATGAGGTAACTGAGGCCCAGAGAAGTTAAGTGACTTGCCCAGGATCACACAGCAGACATGTGGCGGAGTAGGGATTCGAACCCATGACCTCTGACTCCAAAGCCCGGGCTCTTTCCACTGAGCCACGCTGCTTCTCTGCACTCAACACTTAGGAAGCCCAAGTTGGCAACATCTAGAGACGGTCCCTACCCAACAGTGGGCTCACAATCTAGAAGGGGGAAACAGAGAGCAAAACCAAACATATTGACCAAATAAAATAAATAGGATAGATATGTACAAGTAAAATAAATAAATAAATAGAGTAATAAATATGTACAAACATATATACATATATACAGGTGCTGTGGGGAAGGGAAGGAGGTAAGATGGGGGGAATGGAGAGGGGGACGAGGGGGAGAGGAAGGAGGGGGCTCAGTGTGGGAAGGCCTCCTGGAGGAGGTGAGCTCTCAGTAGGGCCTTGAATGGAGGAAGAGAGCTCAGTCATATTTATTGAGCACTTCGTGGGTGCAGAGCGCTGGACTAAGCTCTTGGAAAGTACAATTGGGCAACAAAGAGAGGCAATCCCTGCCCGCAACGGGCTCACAGTCTAGAAGGGGCTGGCTTCGGCTCTCTTCACCTTCCCTCCCCCGGCCCGTGGACTGTCAATTAATAATAATAATAATAATAATCAATGGGGTATTTGTTAAGCACTTTCATTCATTACATTCATTCATTCTCACGCTGGAGAATCAGCATGGCTCAGTGGAAAGAGCCCGGGCTTTGGAGTCAGAGGTCATGGGTTCAAATCCCACCTCTGCCAATTGTCAGCTGGGTGACTTTGGGCAAGTCACTTCACCTCTCCAGGCCTCAGTTCCCTCATCTGTAAAATGGGGATGGAGACTGTGAGCCACATGTGGGACAACCTGATCACCTAGTAACCTGAACGGTGTTTTGCACATAGTAAGCACTTAATAAATGCCATCGTTATTATTATTCATTCATTCATTCATTCAGTCGTCTTTATTGAGCACTTACCGTGTGCAGAGCACTGTACTAAGCGCTGGGGAAGTACAAATCGGCAACATATAGAGATGGTCCCTACCCAACAAAGGGCTTGCAGTCTAGAAGGGGGAGACAGGCAACAGAACAAAACAAGTAGACAGGTGTCAATACCATCAGAATAAATAGAATTATAGCTATATGCACATCATTAATAAAATAGAATAGTAAATATGTACAAATAAAATAGAGTAATAAATATGTACAAATATATACAAGCACTTAGTATGTAATAATAATAATAACAACGTTGGTATTTGTTCAGCGCTTACTACGTGCCAAGCACTGTTCTAAGTGTTGGGGGGATACAAGGTCATCAGGTTGTACCACGGGGGGCTCTCAGTCTCCATCCCCATTTTGCAGATGAGGGAACTGAGGCCCAGAGAAGTGAAATGACTTGCCCAAAGTCACACAGCAGACATGATAACAGATACACTCCCTTATCTGGAAAATGGGGATGAAGACTGTGAGCCCGCTGTGGTACAGGGACAATGTCCAAACCCATTTGCTTGTACTCATTTAGTGGTATTTATTGAGCTCCTACTGTGTGCAAAGCACTGTACTAAGCACTTGGGAGAGTCCAGTAGAACAAAAAACAGATACAATCCCTGCCCACAGCAAGTTTGCAGTCTAGAGATGAGTATCCAGTCTAGTGTCTGTTAATGCAGAGCGGAGATCCACCCCAGTGTTTAGTCTAAGGCCTGGTACATAGTAAACTCTTAATTTACTGCAGGGGGGAACCCCAGGCCTGGGAGTCAGAAGGTTATGGGTTCTAATTCTGCCTCCACCACTTGACTGCTGCGTGACCTTGGACAAGTCATTTCACTTCCCTGGGCCTCAGTTCCCTCATTGGTAAAATGGGGATGGAGGCAGTGAGCCCCACGTGGGACAGGGACTGGGTCCAACCTGATTTGCTTGGTTCCACCCCAGTGTCTGGCATATCATAAGCACTTAAATACCACAATTATTTATTATTATTATTATTATTATTATTATTATTATTATTATTATCAAATACCATCATCATTAAATGGGGAGGACCAGAATCCCAGGGGCTGGGTGGAGGCCCCCCAGGTTGACCCATGTCAACCACGGAGAAGCAGCGTGGCTCAGTGGAAAGAGCCCGGGCTTTGGAGTCAGAGGTCATGGGTTCAAATCCCAGCTCCGCCAATTCAATCAATCAATCAATCGTATTTATTGAGCGCTTACTGTGTGCAGAGCACTGTACTAAACACTTGGGAAGTACAAGTTGGCAACGTATAGAGACGGTCCCTACCCAACAGTGGCCTCACAGTCTAGAAGGGGGAGACAGAGA
Organism: Tachyglossus aculeatus; assembly: GCF_015852505.1. NCBI lineage: Eukaryota > Metazoa > Chordata > Mammalia > Monotremata > Tachyglossidae > Tachyglossus > Tachyglossus aculeatus. The sequence goes on from NC_052067.1 coordinate 170,485,408, forward strand.
ACAAAACAAAACATATTAACAAAATAAAATAAATAGAATAGTCAATAAAATAAAATAAATAAACAATAATAATAATAATATAATAATAATAAATAATAAAATAGCCAATTGTCAGCTGTGTAACCTTGGGCAAGTCACATAGCTTCTCTGTGCCTCAGTTACCTCATCTGTCAAATGGGGATGAAGACTGTGAGCCCCACATGGGACAATCTGATCACCTTGTATCCCCCCCCCCCGCCCCCCGATGCTTAGAACAGTACTTTGCACAAAGTAAGTGCTTAACAAATGCCATTATATTATTATTATTATTATTATTATTATTATTATTATTATTATTATTATTATTATTATTATTATTATCTGTGCCTCAGTTCCTCATCTCTAAAATGGAGATGAAAACTGAGCCCCTCGTGGGACAATCTGATCACCTTGTATCCCCCGCACTGATGCTTAGAACAGTACTTTGCACATAGTAAGCACTTAACAAATGCCATTATTATTATTCTTCTCTGTGCCTCAGTTCCTCATCTGTAAAATGGAGATGAAAACTGAGCCCCTCGTGGGACAATCTGATGACCTTGTATTCCCCCGGTGCTTAGAACAGTACTTCGCGTTCATTCAGTCGTATTTATTGAGCGCTTACTGTGTGCAGAGCACTGTACTAAGCGCTTGGGAAGTACAAGTTGGCAACATCTAGAGACGGTCCCTACCCAACAATGGGCTCACAAGTAAGCGATTAACAAATGCCATTAGTAGTAGTAGTAGTAGTAGTAGTAGTAGTAGTAAGGATGACACGCAAATTCGTGAAGCGTTTCATATTTTTCTATTTATTCATTTATTTATTATCTATTCTATTTATTTTATTTTGTTAGTATGCTTGGTTTTGTTCTTTGTCTCCCCCTTCTAGACTGTGAGCCCACTGTTGGGTAGGGACCGTCTCTATACGTTGCCAGCTTGTACTTCCCAAGCGCTTAGTCCAGTGCTCTGCACACAGTAAGTGCTCAATAAATATGATTGATTGATTGATTGATAGTAGTAGTAGTAGTAGTAGTAGTAGTAGTAGTAGTAGTAGTAGTAGTAGTAGTAATAATAATGGCATTTATTAAGTGCTTACTATGTGCAAAGCACTGTTCTAAGCGCTGGGGATGTTACAAGGTGATCAGGTTGTCCCACGTGGGGCTCACAGTCTCAATCCCCATTTTACAGATGAGCTAACTGAGGCCCAGAGAAGTTAAGTGACGTGCCCAAAGTCACCCAGCTGACAATTGGCAGAGCCAGGGTTTGAACCCATGCCCTCTGACTCCAAAGCCCATGCTATTCTCCACTGAGCCATGCTGCTTCTCAGTACTAGTAGTAGTAGTAGTAGTAGTAGTAGTAGTAGTAGTAGTAGTGGTAGTAGTACAGTAGCAGTACAGTGCTCCGCACACAGTAAGCGCTCAATAAATATGATTGATGATGATAGTAGTAGTAGTAGTACCAATAGTAGTAGTAGTAGTAGTACAGTAGTACTACTGTAGCAGTAGCAGTACAGTGCTCCGCACACAGTAAGCGCTCAATAAATATGATTGATGATGATAGTAGTAGTAGTAGTACCAATAGTAGTAGTAGTAGTAGTACAGTAGTAGTACAGTGCTCTGCACACAGTAAGCGCTCAATAAATACAATTGTTGATGATAGTAGTAGTAGTAGTAGTACCAATAGTAGTAGTAGTAGTAGTAGTACAGTAGTAGTACAGTGCTCTGCACACAGTAAGCGCTCAATAAATACGATTGATGATGATAGTAGTAGTAGTAGTACCAATAGTAGTAGTAGTAGTAGTAGTACAGTAGTAGTACAGTGCTCTGCACACAGTAAGCTCTCAATAAATACGATTGATGATGATAGTAGTAGTAGTAGTAGTGCCAATAGTAGTAGTAGTAGTAGTAGTACAGTAGTAGTACAATGCTCTGCACACAGTAAGCGCTCAATAAATACGATTGATGATGATAGTAGTAGTAGTAGTAGTAGTAGTAGTAGTAGTAGTAGTAGTAGTAGTAGTAGTATTAATGATGTCCTGGTTTCCTTTGGCAGTGGACATCTTGACGTACGTGACATGGAAGCTGAGCGGTCTGCCCAAGCATCGGGTCATCGGGAGCGGCTGCAATCTGGATTCCGCCCGTTTCCGCTACCTGATGTCCGAGAAGCTGGGCGTCCATCCCAGCAGCTGCCACGGCTGGATCCTCGGGGAGCACGGAGACTCCAGCGGTAAAGGCCCGGCTTGCTTTTCACTGGTTTTCCCTAGTAATAATCATGATCATCATCAATCATATTTATTGAGCACTTACTGTGTGCAGAGCACCGTACTAAGCGCTTGGGAAGTCCAAGTTGGCAACATATGTGATGCGCTTAGAACAGTGCTTGGCAGCGTGGCTCAGTGGAAAGAGCCCGGGCTTCGGAGTCAGAGGTCATGGGTTCAAATCCCAGCTCTGCCGACTGTCAGCTGTGTGACTTTGGGCAAGTCACTTAACTTCTCTGGGCCTCAGTTACCTCGTCTATAAAATGGGGATGAAGACTGTGAGCCCCCCATGGGACAACCTGATCACCTTGTAACCTCCCCAGCGCTTAGAACAGTGCTTTGCACATAGTAAGCGCTTAACAAATACCATCATTGTTATTATTATTGGCACATAGTAAGCGCTTAATGAATACCATCATGATGGTATTAACAAATGCCATTATTATTATTATTATTCTCTGTGCCTCAGTTCCTCATGTATAAAATGGAGATGAAAACTGAGCCCCACGTGGGACAATCTGATTACCTTGTAGTCCCCTGGTGCTTAGAACAGTACTTTGCATTCATTCAGTCGTATTTATTGAGCGCTTACTGTGTGCAGAGCACTGATTGCCTTGTATTCCCCTGGTGCTTAGAACAGTACTTTACTATGTATCAAGCGGTAATAATAATAATAATGATGGTATTTGTTAAGCACTTACTATGTGCCAAGCAGTAATAATAATAATGGTATTTGTTAAGCACTTACTATGTGCCAAGCGGTAATAATAATAATAATAATGATGGTATTTGTTAAGCGGTAATAATAATTCATTCATTCATTCAGTCATGTTTATTGAGCACTTACTGTGTGCAGAGCACTGTACTAAGCACTTGGGAAGTCCAAGTTGGCAACATATAGAGACGGTCCCTACCCAACAATGGGCTCACAAGTAAGTGATTAATCACCATCACCTTGTATCCCTTGTATCCTTGATTAATTACCATCATGATGGTATTCATTAAGCACTTACTATGTGCCAAGCACTGTTCTAAGCGTTGGAGCCCTGTTCTAATACGAATCACAATAACAGGTGTGGCATCGTTGATATGAACGTGAGCCCGTTGTTGAATAGGGACCGTCTCTATATAATGATGGAATTCATTAAGCACTTACTATGTGCAAAGCACTGTTCTAAGCGCTGGGGAGGTTACAAGGTGATCAGGTTGTCCCACAGGACGCTTACAGTCTTCATCCCCATTTTACAGATGAGGGAACTGAGGCCCAGAAAAGTGAAGTGAATTGCCCAAAGTCACACAGCTGACAGTTGGCAGAGCCGGGATTCGAACCCATGACCTCTGGCTCCTAAGCCCACACTCTTTCCACTGAGCTATGCTGCTTCTCTATACGTTGCTGATTTGTACTTCCCAAGCACTAAGTACAGTGCTCTGCATACAGTAAGCGCTCAGTAAATATGGCTGAATGAATGAATGAATAGTAATTAATAATCATTAATATTAATTAATAATCAGTGGAAAGAGCCTGGGCTTGGAAGTCAGAGGTAGTGGGATTCTAATCCCAGCTTCGCCACTTGTCAGCTGTGTGACTTTGGGCAAGACGCTTCACTTCTCTGGGACTCAGTTATGTCATCAGTTATGCCCAGAGAAGTGAAGTGACATGCCCAAAGTCACACTTTGAGACTTTGTCACACTTTGAGTCCCCTTTGAGATTTGGGTCACATTCTCAGGGTCAGAAGGTGCTTGGATTTTGTGAACTTTAACCCTGCAGTTGATGTTTAGTACAACACTTAGAACAGTGCTTTGCACATAGTAAGCGCTTAACAAATACCACCATCATTATTATTACAACGCCTGGCACATACCACGAGAAGCAGCGTGGCTCAGTGGAAAGAGCACAGGCTTTGGAGTCAGAGGTCATGGGTTCAAATCCCGGCTCCTCTGTCAGCTGTGTGACTTTGGGCAAGTCACTTCACTTCTTTGTGCCTCAGTTCCCTCACCTGTAAAATGGGGATTAAGACTGTGAGCCCCCCCCAGGACAACCTGATCACCTTGTAATGATGGTATTTGTTAAGCGCTTACTATGTTCTAAGCACTGGGGTAGATACAAAGTAATCAGGTTGTCCCACGTGGGGCTCACAGTCTTCATCCCCATTTTACAGATGAGGGAACTGGGGCCCAGAGAAGTGAAGTGACTTGCCCAAAGTCACACAGCTGACAATGGGCAGAGCCGGGATTTGAACCCCTGACCTCTGACTCCAAAGCCTGGGCTCTTTCCACTGAGCCACGCTGCTTCTCAACCTCCCCAGTGCTTGAAACAGTGCTTTGCACATAGTAAGCGCTTAACAAATACCATCATTATTACTGTGAGCCCACTGTGGGGTAGAGACCGTCTCTATATGTTGCCAACTTGGACTTCCCAAGCGTTTAGTACAGTGTTCTTCACACAGTAAGCACTCAATAAATACGATTGAATGAATGAATGCTCTGCACACAGTAAGTGCTCAATAAATACGATTGAATGAATGAATGTGCTACCCCAGCTCTCAGAACGGTGCTTGTCACATAGTAAGCGCTTAATTCATTCATTCATTCATTCAATCGTATTTATTGAGCGCTTACTGTGTGCAGAGCACTTCACTAAGCACTTGGGAAGTCCGAGTTGGCAACTTATAGAGACGGTCCCTACCCAACAGCGGGCTCACGGTCTAGAAGGGGGAGACAGACAACAAAACAAAACATATTAACAAAATAAAATAAATAGAATAAATATGTACAAATAAAATAAATAGAGTAATAAATCTGTACAAACATATATACATATATACAGGTGCTGTGGGGAGGGGAAGGAGGAGCAGAGGAAGGAGGGGGGCTCAGTCACTTATCATTATTAATCAGAACCAGTTCCAATCCAACACAGGCAGAAATCTTATCCCCATTTTACAGAAGAGGAAAGCGAGTCCCTGCAAGATGAAGTGATTTGCCCAGCGTCACATAGCCCTAGCCCACGTCCTGCTGCTGGCCTGGAATGCCCTCCCTCCTCAAATAATAATAATAATAATGATGGCATTTGTTAAGCGCTTACTATGTGCAAAGCACTGTTCTAAGCGCTGGGGGGGATACAACGTGATCAGGTTGTCCCACGTGGGGCTCACAGTCAATCCCCATTTGACAGATGAGGTCACTGAGGCTCAGAGAAGTGATGTGACTTGCCCAAGGTCACACAGCAGACATGTGGCAGAGCTAGGATTCGAACCCATGACCTCTGACTCCAAAGCCCGGGCTCTTTCCACTGAGCCACGCTGCTTCTCAGCCACAGACAATTCCTCTCCTCCCGTTTCAAAGCCTGAAGGCCCATCTCCTCCTCCGGGAAGCCTTCCCTGACTGCGCCCTCCTTTCCTCTTCTCCCGCTCCCTTCCGCGTCCCCCTGACTCGCTCCCTTTCTTCATCCCCCCTCCCAGCCCCTCACCGCTTATGTCCACATCTCTCATTTATCGATTTGTATTGATGCTGATTGATTGTATTGATTAGAGAAGCAGCGTGGCTCAGTGGAAAGAGCCCGGGCTTGGGAGTCAGAGGTCCTGGGTTCAAATCCCGGCTCCGCCAACTGTCAGCTGGGTGATTTGGGGCAAGTCACTTCACTTCTCTGGGCCTCAGTTCCCTCATCTGGAAAATGGGGATTAAGATTGTGAGCCCCCCATGGGACAACCTGATCGCCTTGTATCCCCCCCAGCGCTTAGAACAGTGCTTTGCACATAGTAAGCGCTTAACAAATACCATCATCATCATCATCATGTCTGTCTCCTGCCGCCCTAGACCGTGAGCTCGTTGTGGGCAGGGAATTGTTGTATCGTCCTCTCCCAGGCACTTACTACAGTGCTCCTCACATGGTAAGCGCTCAATAAACAATAAATTGAGAAGTAGCGTGGCTCAGTGGAAAGAGCCTGGGCTTTGGAGCCAGAGGTCCTGGGTTCAAATCCCAGCTCCGCCAATTGTGAGCTGTGTGACTTTGGGCAAGTCGCTTCACTTCTCTGGGCCTCAGTTACCTCATCTGGAAAATGGGGATGAAGACTGTGAGCCTCCCGTGGGACAACCTGGTCACCTTGTAACCTCCCCAGCGCTTAGAACAGTGCTTGGCACATAGTAAGTGCTTAACAAATACCATCAAGCGTGGCTCAATGGGAAGAGCACGGGCTTGGGAGTGAGAGATCATGGGTTCAAATCCCAGCTCTGCCAATTAGCTGTGTGACTTTGGGCAAGTCACTTGACTTCTCTGTGCCTCAGTTACCTCATCTGTAAAATGGGGATTGAGACTGTGAGCCCCATGTGGGACAACCTGATCACCCTGTAACCTTCCCAGTGCTTAGAACAGTGCTTTGCACATAGTAAACACTTAATAAATGCTATCATAAATGATCATCTTCTATCCTCCCCAGCACTTAGAACAGTGCTTTGCACATAGTAAGTGCTTAACAAATGCCATCATTATTATTATTATTATTACTATTATTATTATCACCATCATCATCATCATTGTCATCAATAAACACGATTGAATGATTGAAAATGGCAGTGCTGGGATCGATCAGAACCCAGAGGTCTGGTCTCCCGGGCTCAGGGTCCATCCACTATAGTGCTCTGCATGCAGTAAGCGCTCAATAAGTACAAATGAATAAAGCCAGTAATAATAATCAAAATAATGATGGCATTTATTAAGCTCTTACTATGTGCAAAGCACTGTTCTAAGCGCTGGGGAGGTTACAAGGTGATCAAGTTGTCCCACGGGAGGCTCACAGTCTTAATCTCCATTTTACAGATGAGGGAACTGAGGCCCGAACCAATTGTCAGCTGTGTGACTTTGGGCAAGTCACTTAACTTCTCTGTGCCTCAGCTACCTCATCTAATAATAATAATCATAATAATAATGGCATTTATTAAGCGCTTTCTATGTGCAAAGCACTGTTCTAAGCGCTGGGAAGGTTACAAGGTGATCAGGTCGTCTCATGGGGGGCTCACAGTCTTAATCCCCATTTTCCAGATGAGGCAACTGAGGCACAGAGACGTTAAGTGACTTGCCCAAAGTCACACAGCTGACATCTGTAGAATGGGGATTGACTGCCTGTGGGACAACCCGGTCACTATGTATCTCCGCCAGCGCTTAGAACAGTGCTTTGCACATAGTAAGTGCTTAATAAATGCCATCATTATTATTATTCCTATTATCAAGTGACTTGCCCAGAGTCACACAGCTGACAATCAATCAATCAATCAATCGCATTTATTGAGCGCTTACTGTGTGCAGAGCACTGTACTAAGTGCTTGGGAAGTCCAAGTCAATCAATCGTATTTATTGAGCGCTTACTGTGTGCAGAGCACTGTACTAAATCGGCAACAGATAGAGACGGTCCCTACCCAACGCCGGGCTCACAGTCTAGAAGGGGGAGACAGAGAACAAAACCAAACACATTCACAAAATAAAATAAATAGAATAGACATGTACAAGTGAAATAATTTGGCAGAGCCGGGATTTGAACCCATGACCTCTGACTCCAAAGCCTGGGCTCTTTCCACTGAGCCACGCTGCTTCTCTGAGAGGGAGCAGAGTGGGCGGGAAGGTGGGATGGCAGGGGGAAGAGGGACTCAGTGCCTCCCAAACTCACGCCAACTTGTTGGATATTTTCCCCCCGTGTCAGTGGCTGTGTGGAGTGGTGTGAACGTCGCCGGGGTTTCCCTCCAGGAGCTGAATCCCGCCATGGGGGCTGAAGGAGACGACGAGAACTGGAAGGAGGTCCATAAAATGGTGGTCGAAAGGTCGGTGCCGTTGGGGCGTCAAGGCCCCGGGAAGACCCTTGAGTGGGAGGAGGAGGAAAAAGAAGAATTGAAAAAGGCATAATCATAATAACGATGGCGTTTGTTAGGCGCTTACTACGTGCCAAGCACTGTCCTAAGCGCTGGGGGAGATACAAGGTCATCAGGTTGTCCCACGTGGGGCTCACAGGGTTTGTTCTCTGTCTCCCTCTTCTAGACTGTGAGCCCACTGTTAGGGTAGGGACCGTCTCTAGATCAATCAATATCAATCAATCAATCAATCGTATTTATTGAGCGCTTACTATGTGCAGAGCACTGTACTAAGCGCTTGGGAAGTACAAATTGGCAATACATAGAGACAGTCCCTACTCAACAGTGGGCTCACAGTCTAAAAGGGGGAGACAGAGAACAGAACCAAACATACCAACAAAATAAAATAAATAGGATAGAAATGTACAAGCAAAAGAAATAAATAAATAGAGTAATAAATATGTACAACCATATATCCATATATACAGGTGCTGTGGGGAAGGGAAGGAGGTAAGATGGGGGGATGGAGAGGGGGACGAGGAGGAGAGGAAGCTCTTGGGAAGTACATTATTGGCAACAATAGATAGATAACAAACAATAGATGTTGCCAACTTGTACTTCCCAAGCGCTTAGTACAGTGCTCTGCACACAGGAAGCGCTCCATAAATACGATTGATTGATTGATTCATCCCCGTTTGACAGGTGAGGCAACCGAGGCCCAGAGAAGTGAAGCGGCTTGCCCAAGGTCACAGTCCCTTCTAGGCTGCTGCTTCTAGAGCCCGGGCTTTGGAGTCAGAGATTGTGGGTTCAAATCCCGGCTCCGCCAACTGTCAGCTGTGTGACTTTGGGCAAGTCACTTCACTTCTCTGGGCCTCAGTGGCCTCATCTGGAAAATGGGGATTAAGACTGTGAGCCCCCCCATGGGACAATCTGATCATCTTGTAACCTCTCCAGCGCTTAGAACAGTGCTTTGCACATAGTAAGTGCTTAATAAATGCCATCATTATTATTATTATTATTATTAGACTGAGGTCACTGTTGGGTAGGGACCGTCTCTACATGTTGCCGACTTGTACTTCCCAAGCGCTTAGTCCAGTGCTCTGCACACAGTAAGCGCTCAATAAATACGATTGAATGAATGAATGAATGAACACAGCAGATGAGTAGAGGAGCCGGGATTAGAACCCACGTCCTCTGACTCCAAGACTCGGTCTGTGGCCACTGAGCCACCTTGCTTTGATAATAATAATAATGATGGCATTTATTAAGCGCTTACTATGTGCCAAGCACTGTTCTAAGCACTGGGGAGGTTACAAGGTGATCAGGTTGTCCCATGGGGGGCTCACAGTCTTCATCCCCGTTTTCCAGATGAGGGAACTGAGGCCCAGAGAAGTGAAGTGACTGGCCCAAAGTCACACAGCTGACAGTTGGCAGAGCCAGGATTTGAACCCACAACCTCTGACTCCAAAGCCCGGCCTCTTTCCAGTGAGCCACGCTGCTTCCCCCATAGTATTTGTTAAGCGACTGTGGCAGAAGACAGGACGTTCTGGAGAAAATATAAATATAATAATGGTATTTGTTAAACTCTATGTGCCAGGCACTGTTCATTCAATTCAATCGTATTTATTGAGCGCTTACTGTGTTCTAAGCCCTGGGGCGGTTACAAGGTGATCAGGTTGTCCCATGGGGGGCTCACAATCTTCATCCCCATTTTAATAATAATAATAATAATAATAATAATATTGGCATTTATTAAGAGCTTACTATGTGCAAAGCACTGTTCTCAGCGCTGGGGAGGTTACAAGGTGATCAGGTTGTTCCACGTGGGGCTCCCAGTCTTCATCCCCATTTTCCAGATGAGGGAACTGAGGCCCAGAGAAGTGAAGTGACTCGCCCAAAGCCACCCAGCTGACAATTGGCAGAGGCAGGATTCGAACCCATGACCTCTGACTCCAAAGCCCAGGCTTTTTCCACTGAGCCGCGCTGCTTCCCAAGTAGGGGGGATTCATCGTCTGTCGGATATACTGTGCTTTGCACATAGTAAGCGCTTAACAAATACCATCATTATTATTATCATATGCGAGCGCTTAGTATAGTGCTCTGCACACAATAAGCGCTTAGTAAATATGATTGAATGAATACGAGGAGGGAGGGTGTTCCAGGCCAGAGTCAAGATCCATGTGCCAGGGACTGTACTAAGCGCTGGGGTGAATCCTAGTAAGTCGAGTTGGATACAGCCTCTGTCCCAAATGCGGCTCACAGTCTCAATCCCCATTTTATAGATGAGGTCACTGAGGCCCAGAGAAAGGAAGTGACTTGCCCAAGGTCACCCAGCAGATAAGCGCTTACTTTTGAGGCAGCGTGACTTGAGCTTGGGAGTCAGAGTTTGTGGGTTCGAATCCCGGCTCCGCCACTTGTCAGCTGTGTGACTTTGGGCAAGTCGCTTCACTTCTCTGAGCCTCAGTGACCTCAACTTTAAAATGCATTCATTCATTCAATCGGATTTATTGAGCACTTACTGTGTGCAGAGCACTGTACTAAGCGCTCGGGTAGTACAAAGTCGGCAACGTATTGAGACGGTCCCTACCCAACAACGGGCTCACAGTCTAGGAGGGATAACGATGGCATTTATTAAGCAGTTACTATGTGCAAAGCACTGTTCTAAGCGCTGGGGAGGTTACAAGATGATCAGGTTGTCCCATGGGGAGCTCACAGTCTTCATCCCCATTTTACAGATGAGGCAATTGAAGCACAGAGAAGCGAAGTGACTTGCCCGAAGTCACACAGCTGACAATTGGCGGAGCCAGGATTAGAACCGATGCCATCTGACTCCAAATAATAATAATAATAATAATAACAGCTCCATGTTGGGTAGGGACTGTCTCTATATGTTGCCAATTTGTACTTCCCAAGCGCTTAGTACAGTGCTCTGCACATAGTAAGCACTCAATAAATATGATTGATTGATTGATTGATTAATAATAATAATAATAATAATGGTATTTATTAAGCGCTTACTATGTGCAAAGCACTGTTCTAAGCGCTGGGGAGGTTACAAGTGATCAAGTTGTCCCACGGGGGGCTCACAGTCTTAATCCCCATTTTCCAGATGAGGTAACTGAGGCCCAGACCAGTTGTCAGCTGTGTGACTTTAGGCAAGTCACTTAACTTCTCTGTGCCTCAGTTACCTCATCTAATAATAATAATGGCATTTATTAAGCGCTTGCTATGTGCAAAGCACTGTTCTAAGCGCTGGGGAGGTTACAAAGCAGGTTAAGAAGCAGCATGGCTCAGTGGAAAGAGCCCGGGCTTTGGAGTCAGAGGTCATGGGTTCGAATCCCAGCTCCGCCACATGTCTGCTGTGTGACCTTGGACAAGTCACTTAACTTCTCTGAGCCTCAGTTACCTCATCTGTAAAATGGGGATTGACTGTGAGCCCAACGTGGGACAACCTGATCATCTTGTATCCCCTCCAGCGCTTAGAACAGTGCTTTGCACATAGTAAGCGCTTAACAATGCCATCATTATTATTGTGATTATTATTACAAGTGATCAAGTTGTCCCACGGGGGGCTCACAGTCTTAATCCCCATTTTCCAGATGAGGTAACTGAGGCCCAGAGAAGTGAAGTCACTTGCCCAAAGTCACACAGCTGACAATTAGTGGAGCCGGGATTTGAACCCATGACCCCTGACTCCAAAGCCCGGGCTCTTTCCACTGGGCCACATAAAATGGGGATGAAGACTGCGGGCCCCACATGGGACAACCTGATGACCTTGTATCCACTCCAGCGCTTAGAACAGTGCTTGGCACATAGTGAGCGCTTACCAAATACCATTATTATTATGAAATACCATAATGATAATGGCTGTTATTATTAGATGTGATAATTATGGTAACAATGGTGTGCTTACGATGATCAGCTATTGTAATAACAGTGCTCAGCGCTTAGAACAGTGCTTTGCACATAGTAAGCGCTTAACAAATGCCATCATTATTATTATTATTATTAATAAGCATTGTTAGTGCTTAGAACAGTGCTTGGCACCTAGTAAGCGCTTAACAAATCAGCAAGAAGCAGCGTGGCTCAGTGGAAAGAGCCCGGGCTTTGGAGTCAGAGGTCAGGGGTTCGAATCCCGGCTCCGCCAAGTGTCTGCTGTGTGACCTTGGGCAAGTCACTTAACTTCTCTGAGCCTCACTTACCACATCTGTAAAGTGGAGATTGACTGTGAGCCCCACGTGGGACAACCTAATCACCTTGTATCCTCCCCAGCGCTTAGAACAGTGCTTTGCACATAGTAAGCGCTTAACAAATGCCATTATTAATGAAATACCATCTTTATTATTATAAAAAGGGTTTTTATCGATCTGTTTGTCAATTTCACCTAGTGCGTATGAAGTGATCAAGCTGAAAGGCTACACCAACTGGGCGATCGGATTAAGCGTCGCCGATCTGATCGAGTCTCTCCTGAAGAATCTGTCCAGGGTCCACCCCGTGTCTACCATGGTCCAGGTAAGATCAATCAATCAATCAATCAATTGTATTTATTGAGCGTTCTGTGTGCAGAGCACTGTACTAAGCGCTTGGGAAGTACAAGTTGGCAAGAACGAGCACTGTTCTAAGCGCTGGGGAGGTTACAAGGCGATCAGGTTGTCCCACCAGGGGCTCACAGTCTTCATCCCCATTTTCCAGATGAAGTAACTGAGGCCCAGAGAAGTGAAGTGACTTGCCCAAAGTCACACAGCTGACAACTGCAGCGTGGCTCAGTGGAAAGAGCCCGGGCTTTGGAGTCGGAGGACTTGGGTTCAAATCCCGGCTCTGCCATCTGTCAGCTGTGTGACTTTGGGCAAGTCACTTCACTTCTCTGGGCCTCAGTTACCTCATCTGGAAAATGGGAATTCATTCATTCATTCAATCATATTTATTGAGCGCTTACTGTGTGCAGAGCACTGTACCAAGCACTTGGGAAGTACAAGTCGGCAAGATGGCGGAGACCCGTCTATGTTGCCAATTTGTAATAATAATTTAATAATCTGGGTATTTGCCGTGCGCCGAGCACTGTTCTAAGCGCTGGGGAGGATACAGGGTGACCAGGTGGTCCCCACGTGGGGCTCACAGTCTTCATCCCCATTTGACAGATGAGGGAACTGAGGCCCAGAGAAGTGAATCCATTACTTGTACACCACAGCACTGTTATCCTATCAAGCTACCAGAATCAATCAATCAATTGTATTTATTGAGCGCTTACTGTGTGCAGCGGACGAGTGGAGGAGCCGGGATTAGAACCCACGTCCTCTGACTCCAAGATTCGGGCTCTGGCCACTGAGCCACGTTGCTTTGATAAGAACAGTATTTGTTAAGCGATTGTGGCGGAAGACAGGACGTTCTGGAGAAAATACAAATAGAATAATGGTATTTGTTAATCAATCAATCAATCAATCGTATTTATTGAGTGCTTACTGCGTGCAGAGCACTGTACTAAGCGCTTGGGAAGTACAAGTTGGCAACATATAGAGATAGTCCCTACCCAACAGTGGGCTCACAGTCCTCATCATCAATCGTATTTATTGAGCGCTTACTGTGTGCAGAGCACTGTACTAAGCGCTTGGGAAGTACAAGTTGGCAACATATAGAGACAGTCCCTATCCAACAGTGGGCTCACAGTCATCATCATCAATCGTATTTATTGAGCGCTTACTGTGTGCAGAGCACTGTACTAAGCGCTTGGGAAGTACAAGTTGGCAACATATAGAGACAGTCCCTACCCAACAGTGGGCTCATACTCTATGTTCTAATCAATCAATCAGTCGTATTTATTGAGCGCTTACTGTGTGCAGAGCACTGTACTAAGCGCTTGGGAAGTACAAGTTGGCAACATATAGAGACAGTCCCTACCCAACAGTGGGCTCATACTCTATGTTCTAATCAATCAATCAGTCGTATTTATTGAGCGCTTACTGTGTGCAGAGCACTGTACTAAGCGCTTGGGAAGTACAAATTGGCAACATATAGAAACAGTCCCTACCCAACAGTGGGTTCACAGTCTAAGCGCTGGGGTAGATACAAGACACAGTTGGGCTGGACACAGTCGATCAATCAGTCAATCAATCGTATTTACTGAGCGCTTACTGTGTGCAGAGCACTGTACTAAGCGCTTGGGAAGTACAAATTGGCAACACATAGACACGGTCCCTACCGAACAGCGGGCTCACAGTCTAGAAGGGGGAGACAGACAACAAAACAAAACATATTAACAAAATAAAATAAATAGAATAGATATGGACAAGTACAGGGGCTCAGAGGTCACTGAGGCACAGAGAAGTTAAGTGACTGTGTTAAGCGCTTACTATGTGCCAAGCAACGTTCTAAGCGCTGGAACTGTGGGGCTCACAATCAATCAATCAATCAATCGTATTTATTGAGCACTTACTGTGTGCAGAGCACTGTACTAAGCGCTTGGGAAGTACAAGTTGGCAACATATAGAGACAGTCCCTACCCAACAGCGGGCTTACAGTCTCAGAACAGTGCAGCGCTTAGAACAGTTCCAGCGCTTAGAACGGTGCTTGGCACATAGTAAGCGCTTAACAAAGTCACTTAACTTCTCTGTGCCTCAGTGGCCTCATTATTATTATTATTATTACTCCATTTATTTTGCTTGTACATATTCATTCTACTTATTTCATCTTGTTAATATGTTTTGTTTTGTTCTCTGTCTCCCCCTTCTAGACTGTGAGCCCACTGTTCGGTAGGGACAGTCTCTATATGTTGCCGACTTGTACTTCCCAAGCGCTCAGTACAGTGCTCTGCACACAGTAAGCGCTCAATAATTACGATTGAATGAATTAATGAATTATTATTATTATTATTATTATTATTATTATTACGATTTGACAACATACAGAGATGGTCCCTATCCAGCAGCGGGTTCACATTCTAGAAGAGGGACACAGACAACAAACCAAAAAAACCAAGGAGACAGGGATCAATAGAATCAATATGAATTCATTCATTCATGCAATCAATCGTATTTATTGAGCGCTGACTATGTGCAGAGCACTGTACTAAGCGCTTGGGAATTATAAGTCGGTAACATATAGAGATAGTCCGGCTCATGGTCTTCATCCCCATTTGACAGATGAGGGGACTGAGGCTCATTCATTCATTCATTCAATAGTATTTATTGAGCGCTTAGTGTGTGCAGAGCACTGGACTAATCAATCAATCAATCAATCGTATTTATTGAGCACTTACTGTGTGCAGAGCACTGGACTAAGCGCTTGGGAAGTACAAATAGGCAACATAGAGAGACGGTCCCTACCCGACAACGGGCTCACAGTCTAGAAGGGGGAGACGGACAACAAAACCAAACATGGAGACAGGTGGAAATGAAGCCCAGAGAAGTGAAGCAACTTGCCCAAGGTCACACAGCAGACAAGTGGCAGAGCCGGGATTAGAACCCAGGCCCAGGCTCTACCCACTAGCCCACACTGCTTCTACAAGGGCTTGGAGGAGGGGGTGTTAATCAGTCAATCAATTAATCAATAGTAATAATAATATTAATAATAATAATAATGATGGCATTTATTAAGCGCTTACTATGTGTAAAGCAATCAATCAATCAATCATATTTATTGAGTGCTTACTGTGTGCAGAGCACTGTACTAAGCACTTGGGAAGTACAAGTTGGCAAGAACAAGCACTGTTCTAAGCGCTGGGGAGATTACAAGGTGATCAGGTTGTCCCACCGGGGGCTCACGGTCTTCATCCCCATTTTCCAGATGAGGTCACTGAGGCCCGGGGAAGTGAAGTGACTTGCCCAAAGTCACACAGCTGACAATTGCAGCGTGGCTCAGTGGAAAGAGCCCGGGCTTTGGAGTCAGAGGACATGGGTTCAAATCCCGGCTCTGCCACCTGTCAGCTGTGTGACTTTGGGCAAGTCACTTCACTTCTCTGGGCCTCAGTTACCTCATCTGGAAAATGGGGATTCATTCATTCATTCATATTTATTGAGGGCTTACTGTGTGCAGAGCACTGTACTAAGTGCTTGGGAAGTCCAAGTTGGCAACATATAGAGACGCTCCCTACCCAACAGTGGGCTCACAGTCTAGAAGGGAATTAAGACTGTGAGCCCGCCGTGGGACAACCTGATCACCTTGTAACCTCCCCAGCGCTTAGAACAGTGCTTTGCACATAGTAAACACTTAATAAATGCCATTAATCATCATTATTATTATTATTATTAATTTTCAGAGCCAGGTTTCGACCCATGACCTCGGACTCCAAAGCCCGGACTCTTTCCACTGAGCCACGCTTCTTCTCTAGAAGTATTGTTGACCTTCTATGTGCAGAGCACTGTAGTATACTCTTTGGAGAGCACAATGGAGGGGTTGTTTTCTGGTTTTTGTGGAGCATTTATTATGTACTAGATGCTGTTCTAAGCCCTAGGGTTCATAGAAGTTAATCAGATTGGACACAGTCCCTGTCACTCATCATCATCAATCGTATTTATTGAGCACTTACTATGTGCAGAGCACTGTACTCATATATTCTTTCATTCAGTCATACTTGGTGAGCACTTACTGTTTGAGGAGCACTGTATTGCAGTAATGGGGATGAAGACCGTGAGCCCGTTGTTGGGTAGGGACCGTCTCTATATGTTGCCAACTTGGACTTCCCAAGCGCTTAGTACAGTGCTCTGCACACAGTAAGCACTCAATAAATACGATTGAATGGATGAATGAATGAAGACTTGTGAGCCCCACGTGGGATAACCTGATTACCTTATAATGATATAATGATGGTATTAGGTGCTTACTATGTGCCAAGCACTGTTCTAAGCGCTGAGGGGATACAAGGTGATCAGGTTGTCCCACGGGGGACTCACAGTCTTAATCCCCATTTTCCAGATGAGGGAACTGAGGCCCAGAGAAGTACAGTGACTTGCTCAAAGTCACCCAGCTGATAAGTGGTGGAGCGGGATTAGAACCCACAACCTCTGACTCCCAAGCCCGGGCTCTTTCCATTGAGCCACGGTGTCCCAGTGCTTAGAACAGTGCTTGGCACCTAGTAAGCGCTTCACAGATGTCATCATCACGAGAAGCAGCGTGGCTCAGTGGAAAGAGCCTGGGCTTCGGAGTCAGAGGTTGTGGGTTCTAATCCCGGCTCAGCCGCTTGTCAGCTCTGTGACTTGGGGCAAGTCACTTGGTTCATTCAGTCAATCGTATTTACTAAGCACTTACTGTGTGCAGAGCACTGTACTAAGCGCTTGGAAAGTACAATTTGGTAAAATATAGATACGGTCCCTACCCAACAATGGGCTCACAGTCTAGAAGGGGAAGACAGACGACAAAACAGAACATGGAGACACTTCACTTCTCTGTGCCTCAGTTCCCTCATCTGTAAAATGGGGATTAAGACTGTGAGCCTCACGTGGGACAACCTGATCAATCAATCAATCAATCAGTCAATCGTATTTATTGAGCGCTTACTGTGTGCAGAGCACTGTACTAAGTGCTTGGGAAGTACAAATTGGCAGCATATAGAGACAGTTCCTACCCAACAGTGGGCTCACAGTCTAGAAGGGGGAGACAGACAACAAAACAAAACATATTAACAAAATAAAATAAATAGAATAGATATGTACAAGTAAAATAAATCAATAAATAGAGTAATAAATATGTACAAACATATATACATATATACAGGTGCTGTGGGGAAGGGAAGGAGGTAAGACGGGGGGATGGAGAGGGGGATGAGGGGGAGAGAAACCGTGTATTCCCCCCAGCGCTTAGAACAGTGCTTTGCACATGGTAAGCGCTTAACAAATACCATTATTATTATTACTAAGCACTTGGGCGAGTACAATACAACAATTAAAAGACACAGCCCGCACCCACAACGAGTTTATAGTCAGGGCTCACAGTCTTCATCCCCATTTTACAGATGAAGAAACTGAGGCCCAAAGAAGTGAAGCGACTTGCCCGAGGTCACACGGCAGATAAAGGGCAGAGCCGGAATTAGAACCCAGCTCCTTCTGACTTCCGAGCCTGGATTTTATCCACTAGGCCAGTCTGCTCTTCCCTGCCTTCGAGGAGTTTATGCAGAGTATTGGATTGAGCGCTGGGAAGAAGAGAAGCAGTGTGGCTCAGTGGAAAGAGCCCAGGCTTGGGAGTCAGAGGTCATGGGTTCAAATCCCGGCTCCATCAATTGTCAGCTTTGTGACCTTGGGCAAGTCACTTCACTTCTCTGGCCTCAGTGACCTCATCTGTAAAATGGGGATGAAGATTGTGAGACCCCTGTGGGACAACCTGATCACCTTGTAACCTCCCCAGCGCTTAGAACAGTGCTTTGCACATAGTAAGCGCTTAAAAACGCCATCATCATTATTATTATTATTATCCTCTGGGCCTCAGTTACCTCATCTGGAAAATGGGGATTAAGACTGTGAGCCCCACATGGGACAACCTGATCGCCTTGTATCCCCCCAGTGCTTAGAACAGTGCTTGGCACATAGTAAGCGCTTAACAAATGCCACCGTTAT
Source organism: Tachyglossus aculeatus (assembly GCF_015852505.1). Taxonomy (NCBI): domain Eukaryota; kingdom Metazoa; phylum Chordata; class Mammalia; order Monotremata; family Tachyglossidae; genus Tachyglossus; species Tachyglossus aculeatus. The sequence goes on from NC_052067.1 coordinate 170,504,059, forward strand.
TATTAGCATTATTATTAAGACAATAGAGTTAGTTGACTGGATATATGTCCAGCGCTTAGAACAGTGCTTTGCACATAGTAAGCGCTTAACAAATGCCATTATTATTATTATTATTATTATTATTATGTTAGTTACCTGTATATATGTATATATGTTTGTACATATTTATTACTCTATTTACTCTATTACTCTGTTTATTTATGTATTTATTTTACTTGTACATATCTATTCTATTTATTTTATTTAGTTAGTATGTTTGGTTTTGTTGTCTGTCTCCCCCTTCTAGACTGTGAGCCCACTGTTGGGTAGGGACCGTCTCTAGAGGTTGCCAACTTGTACTTCCCAAGCGCTTAGTACAGTGCTCTGCACACAGTAAGCGCTCAATAAATACGATTGATTGATTGATTGACAAGATCCCTGCCCTCAAGGAGTTTACAGATTACCGTGTGCAGAGCACTGTGCTGAGCGTTTGGGAGGGACAAATAGAGTTAGTAAATGTGATCCCTGCCCTCAAGGAGTTTATAATAATAATGATGGCATTTGTTAAGTGCTTATTATTTCTAGACTGTGAGCCCACTGTTGGGTAGGGACTGTCTCTATATGTTGCCAACTTGGACTTCCCAAGCGCTTAGTACAGTGCTCTGCACACAGTAAGCGTTCAATAAATATGATTGATTGATTGATTGATTAAGCACACAATAAGCACTCAATAAATATGATTGATTGATCGATTGATTGATTATTATGTGCCAAGCACAGTTCTAAGCACCGGGGAGGATACAAGGTGATCAGGTTGTCCCCCGTGGGGCTCACAGTCTTAGTCCCCATTTTCCAGATGAGGTCACTGAGGCCCAGAGAAGTGAAACGACTTGCCCAAGGCCACACAGCAGACGAGTGGCGGAGCCGGGATTAGAACCCACATCCTCTGACTCACAAGCCTGGGTTTTTGTCGCTTACTACTGGATCCAGAATAGTGTAGTGACTACTCGGGTGAGGATAATAGAGTCTGTAGACATGATTCTCCAAACATGAGCAGCGGGGCTCAGTGGAAAGAGCCCGGGCTCAGGATTCAGAGGTCGTGGGTTCTAATCCCGCCTCCGCCACTTATCAACTGTGTGACTTTGGGCGAATCACTTCACTTTTCTGTCCCTTGGTTCCCTCATCTGGAAAATGGGGATGAAGACAGCGAACCCCAGGTGGGACAACCCGATGACCTTGTATCTCCCCCAGTGCTTAGAACGGTGCTTGGCACCTATTGAGCGCTTAACAAATACCATCATTATTATCATTATCAATTATGATTCCCGCTTGGGCAAGACACTTTTAACTTCTCTGGGCCTCAGTTCCCTCATCTGGAAAAGGCGGCCACTGTCCGCCTCCTTCGCTCTTATGCTCGAGCTGCCGAACGCTGCTGGCGAAAGTCTAAACACCATGCCAACCTCGTTCACTTCAAGTTTATCCTTTCCTGCCTTAACTCAGCCCTCTCTTCTGCCAGACAAAACTATTTCTCCTCCCTTATTGACACCCATGCCCATCACCCCCGCCAGCTCTTCCGTACATTCAACTCCCTTCTCAGGCCCCCGGTTCCTCCCCCTCCTCCTTCCCTCACCCCCAACGATCTGGCCTCCTACTTCATTAACAAAATTAAATCCATCAGGTCCGACCTCCCCAAAGTCTCTTCCCCCCTTTCTCCAACCCCCCGGCTCTCAACACTCTCTGCTACTCTCCCATCCTTCCCAGCGGTATCCTCAGAGGAACTCTCCTCCCTCCTCTCAAGTGCTACTCCGGCCACCTGTGCTTCTGACCCCATTCCCTCTCATCTTATGAAATCTCTCGCTCCATCCCTTCTCCCCTCCTTAACTTCCATCTTCAACCGCTCACTCTCCACTGGTTCCTTCCCCTCTGCCTTCAAACATGCCCATGTCTCTCCCATCCTAAAAAAACCCTCTCTTGACCCCACCTCACCTTCTAGTTATCGTCCCATATCCCTCCTACCATTCCTTTCCAAACTCCTTGAACGAGTTGTCTACACGCGCTGCCTAGAATTCCTCAACAACAACTCTCTCCTCGACCCCCTCCAGTCTGGCTTCCGTCCCCTTCATTCCACGGAAACTGCGCTCTCAAAGGTCACCAATGACCTCCTGCTTGCCAAATCCAACGGCTCATACTCTGTCCTAATCCTCCTCGACCTCTCAGCTGCCTTTGACACTGTGGACCACCCCCTTCTCCTCAACACGTTATCTGACCTTGGCTTCACAGACTCCGTCCTCTCCTGGTTCTCCTCTTATCTCTCCGGTCGTTCCTTCTCAGTCTCTTTTGCAGGCTCCTCCTCCCCCTCCCATCCTCTTACTGTGGGGGTTCCCCAAGGTTCAGTGCTTGGTCCCCTTCTGTTCTCAATCTACACTCACTCCCTTGGTGACCTCATTCGCTCCCACGGCTTCAACTATCATCTCTACGCTGATGACACCCAGATCTACATCTCTGCCCCTGCTCTCTCCCCCTCCCTCCAGGCTCGCATCTCCTCCTGCCTTCAGGACATCTCCATCTGGATGTCCGCCCACCACCTAAAGCTCAACATGTCGAAGACTGAGCTCCTTGTCTTCCCTCCCAAACCTTGTCCTCTCCCTGACTTTCCCATCTCTGTTGACGGCACTACCATCCTTCCCGTCTCACAAGCCCGCAACCTTGGTGTCATCCTCGACTCCGCTCTCTCATTCACCCCTCACATCCAAGCCGTCACCAAAACCTGCCAGTCTCAGCTCCGCAACATTGCCAAGATCCGCCCTTTCCTCTCCATCCAAACCGCTACCCTGCTAATTCAAGCTCTCATCCTATCCCGTCTGGACTACTGCACTAGCCTTCTCTCTGATCTCCCATCCTCGTGTCTCTCTCCACTTCAATCCATACTTCATGCTGCTGCCCGGATTATCTTTGTCCAGAAACGCTCTGGACATATTACTCCCCTCCTCAAAAACCTCCAATGGCTACCGATCAATCTGCGCATCAAGCAGAAACTCCTCACCCTGGGCTTCAAGGCTCTCCATCACCTCGCCCCCTCCTACCTCACCTCCCTTCTCTCCTTCTACTGCCCAGCCCGCACCCTCCGCTCCTCCACCGCTAATCTCCTCACTGTACCTCGCTCTCGCCTGTCCCGCCATCGACCCCCGGCCCACGTCATCCCCCGGGCCTGGAATGCCCTCCCTCTGCCCATCCGCCAAGCTAGCTCTCTTCCTCCCTTCAAGGCCCTGCTGAGAGCTCACCTCCTCCAGGAGGCCTTCCCAGACTGAGCCCCTTCTTTCCTCTCCCCCTCGTCCCCCTCTCCATCCCCCCGTCTTACCTCCTTCCCTTCCCCACAGCACCTGTATATATGTATATATGGTTGTACATATTTATTACTCTATTTATCTATTTATTTATTTATTTTACTTGTACATTTCTATCCTACTTATTTTATTTTGTTGGTATGTTTGGTTCTGTTCTGTCTCCCCCTTTTAGACTGTGAGCCCACTGTTGGGTAGGGACTGTCTCTATGTGATGCCAATTTGTACTTCCCAAGCGCTTAGTACAGTGCTCTGCACATAGTAAGCGCTCAATAAATACGATTGATTGATTGATTGATTGGAAAATGGGGATCAAAACTGTGAGCTCCACATGGAACAACCTGTTAACCTTGTATCTCCCACAGCGCTTAGAACAGTGCTTAGCACATATTGAGCGCTTAACAAATACCATCATTATTATCATTATCAATTATGATTCCCGCTTGGGCAAGTCACTTTTAACTTCTCTGGGCCTCAGTTCCCTCATCTGGAAAATGGGGTTTAAAACTGTGAGCTCCACATGGAACAACCTGGTAACCTTGTATCTCCCCCAGTGCTTAGAACGGTGCTTGGCATTCATTGAGCGCTTAACAAATACCATCATTATTAGCATTATCAATTATGATTCCTGCTTGGGCAAGTCACTTTTAACTTCTCTGGGCCTCAGTTCCCTCATCTGGAAAATGGGAATTAAAACTGTGAGCTCCACTTGGAACAACCTGTCAACGTTGTATCTCCCCCAGCGCTCAGAACAGTGCTCGGCACATAGTAAGCGCTTAACAAATACCATCATGATTATTATTATTGGATCCACCCCAGTGCTTAGTAATAATGATAGTAATAATAATTATGGTAACTGTTAAGCACTTACTATGTGCCAAGCACTGTTCTAAGCACTGAGCACTGTTCTAAGCGCTTAGTAGCAGCGTGGCTCAGTGGAAAGAGCCCGGGCTTTGGAGTCAGAGGTCATGGGTTCAAACCCCGGCTCTGCCAATTGTCAGCTGTGTGACTTTGGGCAAGTCACTTCACTTCTCTGGGCCTCAGTTCCCTCATCTGCAGCGCTTAGAACAGTGCTTCCAGCGCTTAGAACAGTGCTATGCACATAGTAAGTGTTTAATAAATGACATTATTACTATTATTATTATTATTAAAGTGGGGATTAAGACTGTGAGCCCCCCACCCCACCATGGGACAACCTGATCACCTTGTAACCTCTCCAGCGCTTAGAACAGTGCTTTGCACAGAGTAAGCGCTTAATAAATTCATTCATTCATTCAATGGTATTTATTGAGCGCTTACTGTGTGCAGAGCACTGTACTAAGCGCTTGGGAAGTACAAGTTGGCAATATATAGAGACAGTTCCTAATAAATGCCATTATTATTATTATTATTATTAAAGTGGGGATTAAGACTGTGAGCCCCCCCCCCATGGGACAACCTGATCACCTTGTAACCTCTCCAACGCTTAGAACAGTGCTTTGCACATAGTAAGTGCTTAATAAATGCCATTATTATTATTATTATTATTAAAGTGGGGATTAAGACTGTGAGCCTCCCTCAGTGGGACAGCCTGATCACCTTGTAACCTCTCCCGCGCTTAGAAAAGTGCTTTGCACATAGTAAGCACTTAATAAATGCCAATATTATTATTATTAAAGTGGGGATTAAGACTGTGAGCCCCCCCCCCCCCCCGCCCCCGTGGGACAACCTGGTCACCTTGTAACCTCTCCAGCGCTTAGAACAGTGCTTTGCACATAGTAAGCGCTTAATGAATGCCATTATTATTATTATTATTATTATTAAAGTTGGGATTAAGACTGTGACCCCCCCCCACCCATGGGACAACCTGATCACCTTGTAACCTCTCCAGCGCTTAGAACAGTGCTTTGCACATAGTAAGCGCTTAATAAATGCCATTATTATTATTATTATTATTATCCCTTCTAGACTGTGAGCCCGTTGTTGGGTAGGGACCCTGTTGCCGACTTGCAGTTTCCAAGCGCTTAGTCCAGCACCCCGCACACAGTAAGCGCTCAATAAATACGATTGAACGAACGACTGAATGAATCATCGATCGGTCCGGTCCCGGTGAGCCAGTCATCATCATCATCATCATCATCATCAATCGTATTTATCGAGCGCTTAGTGTGTGCAGAGCACTGTACTAAGCGCTTGGGAAGTCCAAGTTGGCAACATATAGAGACGGTCCCTACCCAACAGTGGGCTCACAGTCTAAAAGGGGGAGACAGAGAACAAAACCAAACATACTAACAAAATAAAATAGAATAGATATGGACGAGTAAAATTAATATATAAATAAATAGAGTAACAAATATGTCCAAACATATATACAGGTCGTTGGGTGGGGACCGCCTCTACATCAATCAATCAATCAATTGTATTTATTGAGCGCCTACTGCATGCAGAGCACTGTACTAAGCGCTTGGGAAGTCCAAGCTGGCAACATATAAAGACGGTCCCTACCCAACAACGGGCTCACACTCTCCACATGTTGCCGACCGGTCCTTCCCAAGCGCTTTGTCCGGGAAGCGCCCAATAAATGCGCCCGAATGATGTAATGGACCCCGACGGGGTTGGTTTCTTTTCGGCAGGGCATGTACGGCATCGACAACGAAGTCTTCCTGAGCCTCCCTTGCGTCCTCAACGCCCGGGGCCTAACGAGCGTCGTCCATCAGAAGCTGAAGGACGAGGAGGTGGCCCAGCTGAGGAAGAGCGCGGAGACCCTGTGGGCCATCCAAAAAGATCTCAAAGACCTCTAAAACCTCCCGCGCTACGACGAGAGAACCGCCAGGCCGCCGCACGTGGAGGCTACTCGGTAGTCGCCACCCGGAGAAGCGGGTGGCCTTAGATTTCTCTCATTTCGGCCCGGATAAAATGCTTGCACCGTGAATAAATAAAATCATTTTCTGCACTGGGCGGCCCGCCTGCACGCCCAGCGCAGGCCGGACAAAACGCTTGCACCGTGAATAAATAAAATCATTTTCTGCAGTGGGCTTCGGTGGTGGAGAACGCTTAGTACAGTGCTCTGCACACAGTAAGCGCTCAATAAATACGATTGATTGATTGGAGAAGATGTTCTGGCGTCGAGTGCTTACGGGGTGCGGGACGCGGGGCTGGGCGCGAGAAGCGGCGTGGCTCAGTGGACAGTCTTTTAGACTGTGAGCCCACTGTTGGGTAGAGACTGTCTCTGTACGTTGCCAATTTGTACTTCCCAAGCACTTAGTACAGTGCTCTGCACATAGTAAGCGCTCAATAAATACGATTGATGATGATGATGATGATGAAAGAGCCCGGGGGTCGTGGGTTCTAATCCTGGCTCCGCCACTGGTCAGCTGTGTGACTTTGGGCAAGTAACTTCACTTCTCTGGGCCTCAGTGACCTCATCTGTCAAATGGGGATGAAGACTGTGAGCCCCCCGTCGGACAACCTGATCACCTTGTAACCTCCCCACAGCTTAGAACAGTGCTCTGCACATAGTAAGCGCTTAATAAATACTATTATTATTATTATTATAGAAGGGATGGCATCTTAATAATAAAATAAAAATTGGGCTTTTGTTAAGCGCGTTCTGCGTGGCAGGCGCTGTACTAAGCGCTGGGGTGGATACAAGCAGACTGGGTTGGATACAGTCCCTGCCCCATATGGGGCTCACAGTCTTAATCCCCATTTGACAGATGAGGGAACTGAGGCCCAGAGAAGTGAAGCGACTTGCCTAAGGTCATTCAGCAGACAAGTCACAGAGCCGGGATTAATGATAATAATAATAATAATGGTATGTGTTAAGCACTTTTTTTAACATTTATTAAGCGCTTACTATGTGCTAAGCACTGCTGTAAGCACTGGGGAGGTTACAAGGTGAACAGGTTGTCCAATGGGGGTCTCACAGTCTTAATTCCTATTTTGCAGGTGAGGTAACTGAGGCCCAGAGAAGTGAAGTGACTTGCCCAGAATCACACTGCTCACAAGTGGCGGAGCCAGGATTTGAACCCATGACTGCTGACTCCAAAGCCCGGGCTCTTTCCACTGAGCCACGCTGCTCCTTACGCACTTATTACATGCGAGGCACTGTACTAAGCACTGGAGTGGATACAAGCAAACCAGGCTGGACACAATCTCTGTCCCACGCGGGGCTCGCGGTCTCAATCCCCATTTTCCAGATGAGGGAACTGAGGCCCGGAGAAGTGAAGTGACTCACCCAAGGTCACCCAGCAGACAAGTGGCAGAGCCGGTATTGGAACCCAGGACCTTCTGACTCCCAGGACCCTGCTCTATCCACTACGCCGTGCTGCTTCTCGAGTCACAAACGCTACAATATTATGAAATTTTAATGTTTTTTTCCACTCATTCATTCATTCATATTTATTGAGGACTTACTGTGTGTAGAGCACTGTACTAAGCGCTTGGAAAATACAATTCAGCAACAAATAGAGACAATCCCTGCCCACAACGGGCTCACAGTCTAGAATGGGGGAGACAGACAACAAAGCGTGGCTCACTGGAAAGAGTCTGGGCTTTGGAGTCAGAGGTCATGGGTTCGAATTCCACCTCTGCCAGTCGTTAGCTGTGTGACTTTGGGCAAGTCACTTCACTTCTCCGGGCCTCCGCGTCCTCATCTGTCAAATGGGGATGAAGACCGTGAGCCCCTCGGGGGACAACAACCTGATCACCTTGTAACCTCCCCAGCACTTAGAACAGTGCTTTGCACATAGTAAGCGCTTAATAAATGCCATCACCATTATTATTATTATCATTATCATTATTATTATTATTATTATTAAGTCACTTCACCTCTCCGGGCCTCAGTTCCCTCATCTGTCAAATGGGGAGGAACACTGTGAGCCCCCCGTGGGATAACCTGATGAGCTTGTAATCGCCCCAGTGCTTAGAACAGGGCTTTGCACATAGTAAGCGCTTAATAAATACCATCATCATCATTACTGGGAGAGAACGATTTAATAATAGACACGTTCCCTGCCCACCGTGAGCTGACTGTGTAGAGGGGGAGAGGGACATTAATAGAAATAATTGAGCAGCGTGGCTCAGGGGAAAGAGCCCGGGCTCGGGAGTCAGAGGTCGTGGGTTCAAATCCCGACTCCGCCACTTGTCAGCTGTGTGACCTTGGGCAAGTCACTTAACTTCCCTGTGCCTCAGTGACCTCATCTGTAAAATGGGGATGAAGGCTGTGAGCCCTACCTGGGACAACCCGATTACCAAGCAGCGTGGCTCAGTGGAAAGAGCCCGGGCTCGGGAGTCAGAGGTCATGGGTTCAAATCCCGACTCCGCAACTTGTCAGCTGTGTGACCTTGGGCAACTCACTTAACTTCCCGGTGCCTCAGTGACCTCATCTGTAAAATGGGGATGAAGGCCGTGAGCCCTACCTGGGACAACCCGATTACCAAGCAGCGTGGCTCAGTGGAAAGAGCCCGGGCTCGGGAGTCAGAGGTCACGGGTTCAAATCCCGTCTCCGCCACTTGTCAGCTGTGTGACCTTGGGCAACTCACTTAACTTCCCTGTGCCTCAGTGACCTCTTCTGTAAAATGGGGATGAAGACTGTGAGCCCCCCGTGGGACAACCTCATCCCCTTGTAACCTCCCCAGCGCTTAGAACAGTGCTTTGCACATAGTAAGAGCTTAACAAATGCCACCGTTATTATCATTATTATTAAGACAATAGAGTTAGTTGACAAAATCCCTGCCCTCAAGGAGTTTACAGTTTACCGTGTGCAGACCACTGTGCTGAGCGTTTGGGAGGGAAAAAGGGAGTTAGTAAGTGTAATATTATTATTATTATTACTCCAGCGGTTAGAACAGTGCTTGGCATCTAGTAAGCGCTTAACAAATACCACCATTCTTATTATTAAATAAATCAATAAATGAGATACGTGGACGTAAGCGGTGTGGGGCTGGGAGGGGGGGATGAAGACTGTCTCTATATGTTGCCAATTTGTACTTCCCAAGCGCTTAGTACAGTGCTCTGCACGTAGTAAGCGCTCAATAAATGCGATTGATGATGAAGAGTGGGAGCGAGTCAGGGCGACGCAGAAGAGAGTGGGAGAAGAGGAAAGGAGGGCGCAGTCAGGGAAGGCCTCTTGGAGGAGATATGCCTTAAATAATAATAATAATAATGATAATAATGATAATAATGATGATGGTATTCGTTAAGCGCTTACTATGTGCCAGGCACTGTATTAGAGCTCAGCGCTTTGAATAGCGCTTGGCACATAGTAAGCGCTGAACGAATCCCATCATTATCATTCCTAAGCAGATCGGGTTGGACACGGTCCCTGCCCTGCATGGGGCTCACGGTCTCCACCCCATTTGACAGATGAGGTGACTGAGGCACAGGGGAGTTAAGCGGCTTGCCCAAGGTCACCCAGCAGACGAGGGGTGGGGACAGGATCAATTAGAACCCAGGACCTTCGGGCTCCGAAGCCGAAGCGATCCAGGCCGGAGGCAGGCCGGGGGCCGGGGGCGCAGGCGAGACGGGCGAGATGGAGGCCCAGGGAGGAGGTGAGCGGCGGCGGAGGAGCCGAGGGTGCGGGCTGGGCTGGACGATGCTAATGGTGGCATTTGTTAGGCGCTTACTATGTGCCAGGCACTGGTCTAAGCGTTGGGAGGGATACAAGGTGATCAGGTTGTCCCACACGGTCTTAATCCCCACTTTCCGGATGAGGTCCCTGAGGCCCAGAGAAGTGAAGTGACTTGCCCAAAGTCTCACGGCTGACGAGTGGCAGAGCCGGGCTGAGAATTCATTAATTGATTAATGACGGCATTTGTTAAGCGCTCACTATGTGCCAAGCACTGTTCTAAGCGCTGGGGGGGATACAAGGTGATGAGGTCGTCCCACGTGGGGCTCACGGTCAATCCCCATTTTCCAGATGAGGGAAGTGAGGCTCAGAGAAGTTAAGTGGCTCAGTGGAAAGAGCCCGGGCTTTGGGGTCAGGGGTCAGGGGTTCGAATCCTGGCCCCCGCCCCGTGTCTGCTGTGTGACCTTGGGCAAGTCGCTTCACGTCTCTGTGCCTCTGTGACCTCATCTGGAAAATGGGGATTAAGACTGTGAGCCCCATGGGGGACAACCTGATCACTTTGGATCCCCCCCAGCGCTTAGAACAGGGCTTCGCGCGTAGCACATAGAGAAGCAGTAGGAAAGAGCCCGGGCTTTGGAGTCAGAGGTCATGGGTTCGAATCCCGGCTCCCCCAAGTGTCAGCTGGGTGACTTTGGGCAAGTCACTTCACTTCTCCGGGCCTCAGTTCCCTCATCTGGAAAATGGGGATTAAGACTGGGAGACCCACGAGGGACAACCTGATCACCTTGTAACCTCCCCAGCGCTTAGAACAGTGCTTTGCACATAGTAAGCACTTAATAAATGCCATCATTAAATTAAATTAGCGCTTAACAAATGCCAACAGTAGTAGTAGTAGTAGTAGTAGTAGTAGTAGTAGTAGTAGTAGTAGCAGTAGTAAGTGACTTGCCCAAGGTCACACAGCAGCCATGTGGCAGAGCTGGGATTCGAACCCATGACCTCTGACTCCGAAGCCCGGGCTCGTTCCACTGAGCCAGGCTGCTTCTCTGGACGGATTAGAACCCATGACCGGGCTCTTTCCTCTGAGCCAAGCTGCTCCTTCTGGAGAAGGAGAGAAGGGAGCTGAGGTAGGAGGCGGCGAGGGGATGGCCGGCTTTAAAGCCAACGGGGATGATGATGACGATGATGATGATGATGGCATTTAGTAAGCGCTTACTATGTGCCAAGCACTGTCCTAAGCGCTGGGGAGATGACAAGGCGATCAGGTTGTCCCACGGGGGGCTCACGGTCTTCATCCCCATTTTACAGATGGGGTCACTGAGGCCCAGAGGAGGGAAGTGACTTGCCCAAAGTCACCCAGCTGACAATTGGCGGAGGCGGGATTTGAACCCATGACCTCTGACTCCAGAGCCCGGGCTCTTTCCAGGGAGCCACGCTGCTTCTCAAGGGAGGAGGTTCTGTTTGATGCGGAGGTGGGTGGGCAACCCCTGGAGTTTCTTGAGGAGGGGGGAGACGTGGACTGAACGTTTCTGTAGAAAAATGATATAATAAGAATAATAATAATAATGATAATGGCATTTGTTAAGCGCTTACTACGGGCAAAGCACCGTTCTAAGCGCTGGGGAGGGGAAACCAGGTAATGAGGTTGTCCCATGTGGGCTCACCGTCTTCACCCCCATTTTCCAGATGAGGGAACTGAGGCTCGGAGAAGTTAAGTGACTTACCCAAGGTCGCACGGCAGACATAATAATGATAGCATTTATTAAGCGCTTACTATGTGCAAAGCACCGTTCTAAGCGCTGGGGAGGTTACAAGGCGATGAGGTTGTCCCACGGCGGGGGCTCACAGTCTTCATCCCCATTTTCCTGATGAGGTAACTGAGGCCCAGAGAAGGGAAGTGACTGACTTGCCCAAAGTCACCCAGCTGGCAATGGGCGGAGCCGGGATTTGAACCCGTGACCTCTGACTCCAAAGCCCGGGCTCTCTCCACCGAGTCTCGAAATGATCCGGGCAGCAGAGGGAAGAATGGACTGGAGCGGGGAGAGGCAGGAGGCTGGGAGGTCAGCGAGGAGGGACTGGAGGAGTCAGTCATTCATTCAATTCCTTCAATCGTATTTATTGAGCGCTTACTGTGTGCAGAGCACTGGACTAAGCGTTCGGCAACATAAAGAGACGGTCCCTACCCAACACCGGGCTAGAAGACTGTTTAGACACAAGATAACGACGTCCCGCTTGGGTCTCCCAGTCTGACCAGGAAGGACCACAGGGATTGAATCTCCGTTTCGCGGATGAGGGAACTAAACCACAGAGAATCAATCAATCAATCAATCAATCAATCAATCGTATTTATTGAGCGCTTACTGTGTGCAGAGCACTGGACTAAGCGCTTGGGAAGTCCAAGTTGGCAACATCGAGAGACGGTCCCTACCCAACAGCGGGCTCACGATCTAAAAGGAGAAGTGAAGTGACAGGCCCAAGGTCATACAGCAGGTAAGCGGCGGAGCCGGGATGGCTCTACTGAGAGCCCTACTGAGCGCTCACCTCCTCCAGGAGGCCTTCCCGGACTGAGCCCCCTCCTTCCTCTCCCCCTCCTCCCCCTCCGCATCCCCCCCGCCTTCCCTCCTTCCCTTCCCCACGGCACCTGGATATATGGGTAGATGTTTGTACGGATTTATTACTCTATTTATTCATTTATTTTATTTGTACGTATCTATTCTATTTATTTTATTTGGTTAATATGTTTTGTTTTGTTCTCTGTCTCCTCCTTCTAGACCGTGAGCCCGCTGTTGGGTAGGGACCGTCTCTATGTGTTGCCGACTTGGACTTCCCCAGCGCTTAGTCCAGTGCTCTGCACACGGTAAGCGCTCAATAAATACGATTGATTGACTGATTGATTGATTGATGGGAATCCAGGTTCTCTGACTCCCAAACGGGTGTCCCTTCCACAAGGCCCAGCTGCTTCTCTAGAGAAGGAGAAGAAGCTGCTCTAGAGAAGCAGCGTGGCTCAGTGGAAAGAGCCTGGGCTTTGGAGTCACAGGTCACGGGTTCGAATCCCGCCTCCGCCAACCGTCAGCTGGGTGACTCTGGGCGAGTCACTTCTCTGGGCCTCAGTGACCTCACCTGTAAAACGGGGATGAAGACTATGAGGGTCCCCATGGGACAACCTGATCACCTTGTAACCTCCCTAGTGCTTAGAACAGTGCTTTGCACATAGTAAGCGCTTAAGAAATACAATCAATCAATCAATCGTATTTATTGAGTGCTTACCGTGTGGAGAGCACTGTACTAAGCGCTTGGGAAGTACAATTGGGAAACATACAGAGACGGTCCCTACCCAACAGTGGGCTCACAGTCTAGAGCCCACTTATAGAAGGGATGGCATCTTCATAATAAAATAATTAAGCGTGTTCTGCGTGGCAGGCGCTGTACTAAGCGCTGGGCTGGATACAAGCAGACTGGGTTGGATACAGTCCCTGCCCCATATGGGGCTCACGGCTTAATCCCCATTTGACAGGTGAGGGAACTGAGGCCCAGAGAAGCGAAGCAGCTTGCCTAAGGTCATTCAGCAGACAAAGTCACAGAGCTGGGATTAATGATAATAATTATAATAATGGTATGTGTTAACCACTTTTTTTAGCATTTATTACGCGCTTACTATGTGCCAAGCAGTGTTCTAAGCACCGGGGAGGTTACAAGCTGAACAGGTTGTCCCACGTGAGGTCACAGTCTTCATCCCCATTTTCCAGATGAGGTCACTGAGGCCCAGAGAAGTGAAGCGACTTGCCCAAGGTCACCCAGCTGACAAGTGGCCGAGCCAGGATTTGAACCCGTGACCTCTGACTCCAAAGCCCGGGCTCTTTCCACTGAGCCACGCTGCTCCTTACGCACTTATTACATGCGAGGCACTGTACTAAGCACTGGAGTGGATACAAGCAAACCAGGCTGGACACAATCTCTGTCCCACGCGGGGCTCGCGGTCTCAATCCCCATTTTCCAGATGAGGGAACTGAGGCCCGGAGAAGTGAAGTGACTCACCCAAGGTCACCCAGCAGACACGTGGCAGAGCCGGGATTGGAACCCAGGACCTTCTGACTCCCAGGACCCTGCTCTATCCACTACGCCGTGCTGCTTCTCGAGTCACAAACGCTAGCAATATTATGAAATTTTAATAATTTTTTCCACTCATTCATTCAATCGTATTTATTGAGGACTTACTGTGTGTAGAGCACTGTACTAAGCGCTTGGAAAACACAATTCAGCAACAAATAGAGACAATCCCTGCCCACAACGGGCTCACAGTCTAGAATGGGGGAGACAGACAACAAAGCGTGGCTCACTGGAAAGAGTCCGGGCTCTGGAGTCAGAGGTCATGGGTTCGAATCCCGGCTCTGCTGTTTGTCAGCTCTGTGACTTTGGGCAAGTCACTTCACTTCTCCGGGCCTCAGTGGCCTCATCTGTCAAATGGGGATGAAGACTGTGAGCCCACTCTGTCAAATGGGGATGAAGACTGTGAGCCCACTGTTGGGTAGGGACCATCTCTATATGTTGCCGACTTAGTTCCCAAGTGCTTAGTACAGTGCTCTGCATACAGTAAACTCTCAATAAATTCAATTGAATGAATGAATGAATGAATGAATGAATGACTGTGAGCCCCCCGTGGGACAACCAGATCACCTTGGGACCTCCCCGGCGCTTAGAACAGTGCTTTGCACCTAGTAAGCGCTTAATAGATGCCATCATTAAGGCTGTGAGCCCCATATGGGACGGGGATCTGATTAACTTGTATCTACCCTAGTACTTAGAACAGTGTTTCGCACATAATCAGCGTGGCTCAGTGGAAAGAGCCCGGGTTTTGGAGTCAGTGGTCGTGGGTTCAAATCCTGCCTCTGCCAACTGTCAGCTATGTGACTTTGGGCAAGTCACTTCACTTCTCTGGGCCTCAGTGACCTCATCTGTCAAATGGGGATGAAGACTGTGAGCCCCCCGTGGGACAACCTGTTCACCTTGTCACCTCCCCAGTGCTTAGAACAGTGCTTGGCACATAGTAAGTGCTTAACAAATACCATCATTATTATTATTACGTAAAAGTGCCATTATCATCATTATTATTATTATTATTATTAACCTGTTCACCTTGTAACCTCCCCAGTGCTTAGAACAGTGCTTGGCACATAGTAAGTGCTTAACAAATACCATCATTATTATTATTATGTAAAAGTGCCATTATTATTATTATTATTCTATTTATTAAGCACTTACTCTAGGCCAACGTACTAAGCACTGGGGTAGAGACAAGCTAATCGGGTCAGACACAATCCCCAACCCTCATGGGGCTCACCGTCTTAAATAGAAGAGAGACGTATAGAATCCCCATTTCACGGCTGAGGAAACTGAGGCTCAGAGAAGTGAAGCGACTTGCCCAAGGTCACACAGAAGACCAAATGGAGGAGACGGGATTAGAACCCAGGTCCTCTGACCCCCAGAAAAGACCCAAAAGAAGACCCAAGCTCTTTCCTGAAGTTACGTCCAATTGCTGCCCTTCCCTTTCATTCACTCAATCATTCAATCGTATTTATTGAGCGCTTATTGTGTGCGGAGCACTGTACTAAGCGCTTGGGAAGTACAAGTCGGCAACATATAGAGACGGTCCCTGCCCAACAGCGGGCTCACAGTCTAGAAGGGAGAGACAGACGACAAAACAAAACATGTGGACAGGGGTCAAGTCATCAGAATAAATAGAAGTAAAGCTAGATGCACATCATTAACCAAATAAATAGAATAGGAAATATGGACAAGGGTATTCCCACACCCTGAAGTGGGCCTGGGACTCAGAAGGTCGTGGGTTCTAATCCCGGCTCCGCCACTTGCCTGCCGGTGTGACCTTGGGCAAGTCATTTCTTGACTTTAGAGAATCAATCAATCGTATTTATTGAGCGCTTACTATGTGCAGAGCACTGTACTAAGTGCTTGGGAAGTACAAATTGGCATCACATGGAGACAGTCCCTACCCAACAGTGGGCTCACAGTCTAAAAGGGGGAGACAGAGAACAGAACCAAACATACCAACAAAATAAAATAAATAGGATAGAAATGTACAAGTAAAATAAATAAATAAATAAATAAACAGAGTAATAAATATGTACAAACATATATACATATATACAGGTGCTGTGGGGAAGGGAAGGAGGTAAGATGGGGGGATGGAGAGGGGGACGAGGGGGAGAGGAAGGAGGGGGCTCAGTCTGGGAGGAAGGGGCTCAGTCTGGGAAGCAGCGTGGCTCAGTGGAAAGAGCCCGGGCTTTGGAGTCAGAGGTCATGGGTTCGGATCCCGACTCCGCCACATGTCTGCTGTGTGATCTTGGGCAAGTCACTTCACTTCTCTGGGCCTCAGTTCCCTCATCTGGAAAATGGGGATTAATCAATCAATCAATCTTTGTGCCTCAGTTACCTCATCTGTAAAATGAGGATTAGGGGTGTGAGCCCCACGTGGGACAACCTGATCACCCTGTATCTTCCCCAGCGTTTAGAACAGAGCTTTGCACATAGTAAGTGCTTAACAAATGCCAAGTATTATTATTATTATTATTATTATTGTTGAAGCAGTGTGGCTCAGTGGAAAGAGCCCGGGCTTTGGAGCCAGAGGTCATGGGTTCAAATCCCGGCTCCGCCACTTGTCAGCTGTGTGACTTTGGGCAAGTCACTTAACTTCTCTGGGCCTCAGTTCCCTCATCTGTAAAATGGGGATTAAGATTGTGAGCCCCCCGTGGGACAACCTGATCACCTTGTATCTCCCCAGCGCTTAGAACAGTGCTTTGCACATAGTAAGCGCTTAACAAATACCATCATTATTATTATTATTATTATTTCACTTCTCTGGGCCTCGCTTCCCTCATCTGTAAAATGGGGATGGAGACTGTGAGCCCTCTGTGGGACAGGGACTGTGTCCAACCTGATTAGTTTGTTTCTACCCCAGCGCTTAGTACAGTGCCTGGCACATAGCAAGTGCTTAAGACCTACCACAATTTATTTATTTATCTTTTTAATTTCTGATTTCTCCCTCCCCCCCACCCGCCACTGAGGAGATTCTGCTGAAATGGCCTCCTTCTCTCCTTTAACCACATCTTCCTGGATAATAATAATGGCATTTATTAAGCACTTACTATGCGCAAAGCACTGTTCTAAGCGCTGGGGAGGTTACAAGGTGGTCAGGTTGTCCCACGGGGGGCTCACAGTCTTCATCCCCATTTTCGAGAGGAGGGAACTGAGGCCCAGAGAAATGAAGTGACTTGCCCAAAGTCACACAGCTGACAGTTGGCAGAGCCGGGATTTGAACCCATGACCTCTGACTCCAAAGGCCGGGCTCTTTCCACTGAGCCACGCTACTTCCTTCCTCCATCAGAGCTGGGGCTGGAGGCAGGGGAGGAGCAGGGGCAGAGATCAACCCGGCAGGATGAGGGAGGAGGGAAGGAAGATTTCTCCCCCTCCCCTCCATCGCCTTCCCAGGCTGGGAAGGAGAGACTCTGGACCAAAAATAATAATAATCAAAACTAATTATGGTATTTATTAAGCGCATATTCTGTGCCAAGCGCTGTACTAAGCACTGCGGTGGACACAAGCAAATCAGGGAAGACACAGCTCCTGTCCCACGTGGGGCTCGCGGTCTCAATCCCTATTTTCCAGATGAGGTCACTGAGGTCTAGAGAAGTGAAGTGACTTGCCCAAACTCACACAGCCGACAATTGGGGGAGCCGGGATTCGAACCCATGACCTCTGACTCCAAAGCCCTGGAAGTTCAAGGTGGATGTGAGTGCCAGGGAAAGAGGGGACGGGAGGATCACTGGGAAGAGCAGAAAGGCCGGGAAGGGATTTTACCCTTCATTCGTTCATTCAAGCGTATTTATCGAGCGCTTACTGTGTGCAGAGCACTGTACTAAGCACTTGGGAGAGTACAATACTGAGAGCTCTACTGAGAGCTCACCTCCTCCAAGAGGCCTTCCCAGACTGAGCCCCCTTCTTCCTCTCCTCTTCCCCATCCCCCCAGCCCTACCTCCTTCCCCTCCCCACAGCCCCTGTATATATGTTTGTACAGATTTATTACTCTATTAATTTTATTTGTCCATATTTACTATTCTATTTATTTTGTTAATGATGGGCATTTAGCTTTAATTCTATTTATTCTGACGACTTGACACCCGTCCACCTATTTGGTTTTGTTGTCTGTCTCCCCCTTCTAGACTTTGAGCCCGTTGTTGGGTAGGGACCGTCCCTAGATGTTGCCGACTTGGACTTTCCAAGCGCTTAGTCCAGTGCTCTGCACACAGTAAGCGCTCAATAAATATGATTGAATGATTGAATGAATACCATAGAACAATAAACAGACGCATTCCCTGCCCACCACGAGCTTATTGTCTAGAGAAGCAGCGTGGCTCAGTGGAAAGAGCCCGGGCTTTGGAGTCAGAGGTCATGGGTTCGAATCCCAGCTCTGCCACATGTCTGCTGTGTGACCTTGGGCAAGTCACTTCACTTCTCTGAGCCTCAGTTCCCTCATCTGGGAAATGGGGATTGACTGTTGAGCCCCACGTGGGACAACCTGATCACGTTGTATCCCCCCCAGTGCTTAGAACAGTGCTTTGCACATAGTAAGCGCTTAACAAATGCCATTATTATTATTAGAGGGGGAGGCAGGCAGTCATTCATTCATTCATTCAATCATATTTATTGAGCGCTTACTGTGTGCAGAGCACTGTACTAAGAGCTTGGGCAACACCTAGAGACGGTTCCTACCCAATAATCATTCATTCATTCAATCATATTTATTGAGCGCTTACTGTGTGCAGAGCACTGTACTAAGCACTTGGGCAACACATAGAGACGGTTCCTACCCAACAACGGGCTCACAGTCTAGAAGGGAGAGACAGACAACCAAACAAAACGTGTAGACAGGTGTCAAAATCGTCAGAACAAATAGAATTAAAGCTAGATGCACATCATTAACAAAATAAAAAGAATAGTAAATATGTACTAAACGTTTTCCAGTGGCTGTTAACGCTGTCCAAATATTTCCTAACGTAGTGTTGCGATGACCCAGCCAAGAGGAAAAAAGCCTCAATTGTATTTTCAACAGTCTTATAGACGTCTCTTAAATAGCTGATGCAGAAAGAAATATTTGATACCACCAGCATCTGAATCTTCCTTGCCCCATAGCAGGGCGTTGGAGAATTTTGTGGTTTGGAGAAAGTCTTGTAAACAGTTAACATAGTCAATGAGTAATAAATATCCTATTAATTATACATACCAGTGTAAAAAAACACACAAGCAAACAAACACTCCGCAGGGAGGGGCAGGGGGTTGGTGAAGAATTTACACTTCATCATCATCATCAATCGTATTTATTGAGCGCTTACTATGTGCAGAGCACTGTACTAAGCGCTTGGGAAGTACAAACTGGCAACGTATAGAGACAGTCCCTACCCAACAGTGGGCTCACAGTCTAAAAGGGGGAGACAGAGAACAAAACCAAACATACTAACAAAATAAAATAAATAGAATAGATATGTACAAGTAAAATAAATAGAGTAATAAATATGTACAAACATATATACATATATACAGGTGCTGTGGGGAAGGGAAGGAGGTAAGATGGGGGGGATGGAGAGGGGGAAATTACACTTAATTACAAAGCTCTGGTACCACATTTGCTCTCACACAGACTTGTTTTCGAAAAAAGAATTAAGCTCAAAAATGAATCTGAATTGCACCCCAGGTGAACGGGATCTGCACCAATTGGAAGATTGAATGGCTCAGTGGGAAAAGCCCGGGCTCTGGAGTCCGAGGTCATGGGTTCAAATCCCGGCTGCGCCCATTGTCAGCTGGGTGACTTTGGGCAATTCACTCAACTTCTCTGAGCCTCAGTCACCTCACCTGCGTGAATAGAAATCAATAAATAAGGGACGCGGATGGAATTGGTGCTGGGCTGGGAGGGGGGAATGGAGAAAGGGAGCGAGCCGGGGGGATGCAGACGGGAGTGGGAGAAGAGGAAAGGGGGGGATTAGTCAGGGAAGGCCTCTGGGAGGAGGTGGGATGAAAATAAGGCTTTGAAGAGCGGAGAGAGGAATTGTCTGTGGGATTTGAGGAGGGAGGGCATTCCAGAGGCGGGACGCGGGCCAGGGGTCGGCCGCCAGATAGAGGAGATGGAAACCCAAAGAGAAGCTTGCCATTACAGGAGCAAAGTACACAGGCCGGACTGTAGTAGATGTTGTCCTCCAGCGGGCTTGGCGTGACTGACTCCATTTTGTGCACCCCGACGGTAACCCTCCATTTTGTGCAGGCCCGAGAGCAACTCCTTTTTGGATTTCACGCAAGGCTCAGCAGCAGAATCATCATCGTTCTCATCATCAGTCGTATTTATTGAGCGCTTACTGTGTGCAGAGCACTGTACTAAGCGCTTGGGAAGTACAGATTGGCAACATATAGAGACGGTCCCTACCCAACAGTGGGCTCACAGTCTAAAGAGGGGAGAATGTCTTCAAGGCAAGTAATAAT
This sequence comes from Tachyglossus aculeatus, assembly GCF_015852505.1. Lineage (NCBI taxonomy): Eukaryota > Metazoa > Chordata > Mammalia > Monotremata > Tachyglossidae > Tachyglossus > Tachyglossus aculeatus. The sequence goes on from NC_052067.1 coordinate 170,524,465, forward strand.
AATAATAATGTTGGTATTTGTTAAGCGCTTACTATGTGCAAAGCACTGTTCTAAGCGCCGGGGTAGATACAAGGCAATCAGGTTGTCCCACGAGGGGCTCACAGTCTTCATCCCCATTTTACAGATGAGGGAACTGAGGTCCAGAGAAGTGAAGTGACTTGCCCAAAGTCACCCAGCTGACAAGTGGCGGAGCCGGGATTTGAACCCACGACCTCTGACTCCAAAGCCCGGGCTCTTTCCACTGAGCCACGCCGCTTCCCCTATAATAATGGCATTTGTTAAGCGCTTACTATGTGCAAAGCACTGTTCTAAGTGCTAAAGGGGATACAAGGCGATCAGGTTGTCCCACGTGGGGCTCACAGTCATCATCCCCATTTTCCAGATGAGGGAACTGAGGCTCAGAGAAGTGAAGTGACTTGCCCAAGGTCACACAGCAGACATGTGGCGGAGCCGGGATTCGAACCCATGACCTCTGACTCCAAATCCTGTGCTCTTTCCATTGAGCCACGCTGCTTCAAGTAAACAAGCAACACCCGTCTACGCAAGGTCGTAGGGCCGATAATAAGTAAGTCCCGTCTGGTCGGCCGGGTTGGAAGGCCTATAACGGGTAACTTTTGTCCGTACAAATCTGTGATAACGGAGACCGGTGGAAATTCCCAACCATCCCGTCGGTCCTCACTGATTCCCTGAAGTTTCCCATCGCTCGCTCCCACGTTGCTTTAACTCAATAAAAGGACAGTGGGAACGGAACCCGGGGCTGCTTGTCACTCGCACCTCTCTCGGTAGTCGTGGGGCAGCGTGGCTCAGCGGAAAGAGCCCGGGCTTTGGAGTCAGAGGTCACGGGTTCAAATCCCGGCTCCGCCAATTGTCAGTTGGGTGACTTTGGGCAAGTCACTTCACTTATCTGGGCTTCAGTTCCCTCATCTGGAAAATGGGGATGAAGACTGTGAGTCCCTGGTGGGACAACCTGATCACCTTGTAATAATAATAATGATGGCATTTGCTAAGCGCTTACTATGTGCAAAGCACTGTTCTAAGCACTGGGGGGGATGCAAGGTGATCAGGTTGTCCCGTGTGGGGGCTCACAGTCATCATCCCCATTTTACAGATAAGGTAACTGAGGCTCCGAGAAGTTAAGTGACTTGCCCAAGGTCACATAGCAGACATGTGGTGGAGCCGGGATTCGAACCCATGACCTCTGACTTCAAAGCCTGTGCTCTTTCCACTGAGCCACGCTGCTTCTCTAATAATAATGGCATTTATTAAACGCTTACCTTGTGCAAGGCACTGTTCTAAGCCCTGGGGAGTTTACAAGGTGATCAGGTTGTCCCACAGGGGGCTCACAGTCTTCATCCCCATTTTCCAGATGAGGGAACTGAGGCCCAGAGAAGTGAAGTGACTTGCCCAGAGTCACACAGCTGACGTGGCAGAGTCAGGATTCGAACCCATGACCTCTGACTCCAAAGTCAGGGCTCTTTCCACTGAGCCACACTGCAACCTCCTCAGCGCTTAGAACAGTGCTTTGCACATAGTAAGCACTTAATAAATGCCATTATTATTATTATTATTAGTCAACCTTCCTCGTTTACTGCTGTATCTGAACTCATGTTCAGATAACAGAAGCAGCATGGCTCAGTGGAAAGAGCACGGGCTTTGGAGTCGGAGGTCATGGGTTCGAATCCTGGCTCCGCCACATGTCTGCTGTGTGACCTTGAGCAAGTCACTTCACTTCTCTGAGCCTCAATTGCCTCATCTGGAAAATGGGGATTAAAACTGTGAGCCCCCCGTGGGACAACATGATCACCTTGTAACCTCCCCAGCGCTTAGAACAGTGCTTTGCACATGGTAAGCGCTTAACAAACACCATCATCATCATTATTTTTATTATGTCTCCGAGTCATTTTTCTTATCTGCGTCACCACCTTGGGTTCTCGAACCCTGCGGCCGACTTCCACCGGTGAACCTGTTGTCGGGTAGGGACCGTCTCTAGATGTTGCCAACATGGACTCCCAAGCGCTTAGTACAGTGCTCTGCACACAGTAAGCGCTCGATAAATACGATTGAATGAATGAATGAACCTATTTTGCACCCTACTTTTCGATAACAGTAGACAATCGGCAAGGTGAGGCAGGAGGGGAGAGAGAAGGTTGGAGAGAGCAGTAGAAGCAGCGTGGCTCAGTGGAAAGAGCATGGGCTCTGGAGTCAGAGGTCATGGGTTCGAATCCCGGCTCTGCCACATGTCGGCTCTGTGACTTTGGGCAAGTCACTTTACTTCTCTGTGCCTCAGCTACCTCATCTGTAAAATGGGGATTAAGACTGTGAGCCCCCTGTGGGACAACCTGTTCACCTTGTAACCTCCCTAGCGCTTAGAACAGTGCTTGGCACATAGTAAGTGCTTAATAAATGCCATCATTATTGTTATTATTATTAGCATTATTAGAACAAACAAAAAGACGTATTGCCTTCCCACAACGAGGTGACCAGTCTAGACGGGGAAACGGACACGAATAGAAAGAAATAAATGAATGGCAGATCCGGACAGAAGTGGTGTGGGGCTGGGAGGGGAAGATGAATAAGGGGAGCGTGTCGGGGGGACGCAGAAGGGAGTGGGGAGAGAGGAAATGGGGGGCTTAGTCAGGGAAGGCCTCCTGGAGGAGGTGGGTCTTCAGTAAGGCTTTGACTGGGGGAGGAGTCATTGTCTGGAGGATAATAATAATAATAATAGCATTTATTAAGTGCTTACTATGTGCAAAGCACTGTTCTAAGCGCTGGGGAGGTTACAAGGTGATCAGGTTGTCCCACGTGGGGCTCACAGTCTTCATCCCCATTTTCCAGATGAGGGAACTGAGGTACAGAGAAGTTAAGTGACTTGCCCAAAGTCACACAGCTGACGGTTGGCGGAGCCGGGATTTGAACCCATGACCTCTGACTCCAAAGCCCGGGGTCTTTCCACTGAGCAGGACGGCATTGCAGGCCAGAGGCAGGACGGGGGCCAGAGACCGCAGAGTGTAGCCTCTCCCTTCCTCTAGACCATCAGCGCCTTGTGGGCAGGGAAATAATAATCATAATAATGATGGTATTTGTTAAGTGCTTACTATGGGAAAAGCACTGTTCTAATCAATCAGTCAATCAATCGTATTTATTGAGCACTAACTGTGTGCAGAGCACTGTACTAAGCGCTTGGGAAGTCCAAGTTGGCAACATATAGAGATGGTCCCTACCCCACAGAGGGCTCACAGTCTAAAAGGGGGAGATAAGTGTTCTCAGCACTGGGGAGGTTACAGGGTGATCAGGTTGTCCCACGGGTGCTCACGGTTTTAATCCCCATTTTACAGATGAGGTCAATGAGGCACAGAGAAGTGAAGTGACATGCCCAAAGTCACACAGCTGACAGTTGGCGGAGCCGGGATTTGAACCCACAATCTCTGACTCCAAAGCCGGGGCTCTTTCCACTGAGCCACGCTGCTTCTGTTCATTCTTCTATTGCCTCTCCCCGGTGCTTAGTACAGTGCTCTGCACACAGTAAGCACTCAATAAACTCCCCTTCCTCCCCTCCATGCCCCCAGCCTTACCTCCTTCCCCTCCCCACAGTACCTGTATATATGTATATATGTTTGTATGGATTTATTACTCTATTTATTTTATTTGTACATATTTATTCTATTTATTTTATTTTGTTAATGTTTTGTTTTGTTCTCTGTGTCCCCCTTCTAGACTGTGAGCCCACTGGTGGGTAGGGACCGTCTCTATATGTTGCCAACTTGGACTTCCAAAGCGCTTAGTGCAGTGCTCTGCACACAGTAAGCGCTCAATAAATACAATTGAATAAACACGAGTGAATGCATGAAGAAGGCTTTGAAGGCAGGGAGAGGAATTATCTCAGATTTTACTTACTCAGAGGGCTTGGCTGTCACGTCTGGACCAGTTCTGGACCATCTTACCTCCTTCCCTTCCCCACAGCACCTGTATATATGTATATATGTTTGTACATATTTATTACTCCATTTATTTTTTTTATCTTACTTTACATATCTATTCTACTTATTTTATTTTGTTAGTATGTTTGGTTTTGTTCTCTGTTTCCCCCTTCTAGACTGTGAGCCCACTGTTGGGTAGGGACCGTCTCTATATGTTGCCAACTTGTATTTCCCAAGCACTTAGTCCAGTGCTCTGCACACAGTAAGCGCTCAATAAATACGATTGATTGATTGATTCTGGTGAGCCGCGTATCATTTTAAGGGAAAATACCCCCCGCGATAGAAGCACTCTCTACGTAGCTACCAATTATTGTCCGTCTCTCCCTCTTTCTTAAGCTTGTTGTGGCCAGAGAACGTCTCTGCTCGTTCTGTTGTATTGCACTCTCCCAAGCAGTTAGTACAGTGCTCTGCACCAAGTTAGTGCTCAATAAACACCAATCAATCAATCGTATTTATTGAGCGCTTTCTGTGTGCAGAGCACATGACTAAGCGCTTGGGAAGTACAAGTTGGCAACACCCGTGATTGATTGCTTGACTGATCAATTTTCCAGGCCTATAAAATGGTTTCATCAAGAAATCATGAATAGTAGCCCCTGCTGTCCTTGAGGGCAATAATGATAATAATGATAATGATGTTAATAATAATGATGATGTTAATGATAATAATGATGTTGGTATTTATAATAATAATGTTGGTATTTATAATAATAATAATAATAATGGCATTTGTTAAGCGCTTACTATGTGCCGGGCACTGTTCTAAGCACTGGGGTCGATACACGATAATCAGTTTGTCCCAGTGGAGCATTTGTTAAGTGCTTACTATGTACCATGGTATTTATAATAATAATAATAATGGCATTTGTTAAGCACTTACTATGTGCAAAGCACTGTTCTAAACGCTGGGGAGGTAACAAGGTGATCAGGTTGTCCCACGGGGGGCTCACAGTCTTAATCCCCATTTAACAGATGAGGGAACTGAGGCCCAGAGAAGTGAAGTGACTGGCCCAAAGTCACACAGCTGGCAATTGGCGGAGCTGGGATTTGAACCCATGACCTCTGACTCCAAAGCCCGGGCTTTTTCCACTAAGCCACGCTGCTTCTCTATTGAGCACTTACTGTGTGCAGAGCACTGTACAAAGAGCTTGGGAACTACAAGTCGGTGACATATAGAGGCGGTCCCTACCTACTGGGCGCTCACTGTGTGCTGATTGTGGACTCGACTTAGATGAGCAGAATTGGGACACATGATCAGGAGGACGGATTCTTCGGAGAAGACACTGATGCTAGGAAAAGTCCGGGAAAAATGAGGAAAAGTTTAGATCGGCTACTGGACGGAGAGAGACCGGAACAACGGTAACGGAAGAACCGTTAGCGAGGTTATGGATAATAATAATAATAACGATGGCATTTGTTAAGCGCTTACTACGTGCCAAGCACTATTCTAAGCGCTGGGGAAGATATAAGATGATCAGGTTATCCCACGGGGGGGCTCACAGTCTTCACCCCCATTTTACAGATAAGAATAATAATAATAATAATGGCATTTATTAAGTACTTACTTTGTGCAAAGCACTGTTCTAAGCGCAAGGGAGGTTACAAGGTGATCAGGTTGTCCCACAGGGGGCTCACAGTCTTAATCCCCATTTTACAGATGAGGGAACTGAGGCCCAGAGAAGTGAAGTGACTTGCCCAAAGTCACGCAGCTGACAGTTGGCAGAGCAGAGATTTGAACCCCTGACCTCTGACTCCAAAGCCCGGGCTCTTTCCCCTGAGCCACGCTGCTTCTCCAACGGAAGAACCGTTAGCGAGGTTACGGATAATAATACTAATAATAATAATGGCATTTGTTAAGCGCTTACTACGTGCCAAGCACTGTTCTAAGCACTGGGGAGGATATAAGGTGAGCAGGTTGTCCCACGGGGGGCTCACAGTCTTCACCTGCATTTTACAGATAATAATAATAATGGTATTTATTAAGCACTTACTATGTGCAAAGCACTGTTCTAAGCGCTAGGGAGGTTACAAGGTGATCAGGTTGTCCCACGGGGGGCTCACAGTCTTCACCCCCATTTTACAGATGAGGTCACTGAGGCACAGAGAAGGTAAGTGACTTGCCCACAGTCACACAGCTGACAAGCGGCAAAGCCAGGATTTGAACCCACAATCTCTGGCTCCCAAGCCCAGGCTCTTTCCGCTATGTGACAGGCACTGTTGTAAGCACTGGGGTAGAAACAAAGTAATCAGGTTGTCCCACGTGGGGCTCACAGTCTTCATCCCCATTTGACAGATGAGGTCACTGAGGCCCAGAGAAGTGAAGTGACTTGCCCAAAGTCACACAGCTGACAAGTGGCAGCGTCGGGATTAGACTATATCTGTTTATTGTTATATTGTACTCTTCCAAGCACTTAGTATGGTGCTCTGCATATACTAAGCGCTCAATACACACAATTGAATGAATGAATGAATATGTCCAGCTTGATTTGCTTGTCTCTACCCCGGTGCTTAGTACAGTGCCTGGCACATAGTAAGCACTTAATAACCAATATCATATCTCTCTCGCTCATCTCCCTCTCTCTCTCTCCTCTCCCTCTTCTCTCTCTCTCTCTCTCTCTCTCTATATATATACAGTTATCTATATATAGAGAGAAAGAGAGAATATCTAGATAGATATAGATCTATATAGATATATAGATATAGTTATCGATATATATATATAGAGAGAAATCTCCCTCTCTCTCTTCTCTCTCTCTCTCTATATAGATACAGATATATAGGTATAGATATCTATAGAGGGAGAAAAAGAGAGAAGAGAGAGAGGGAGAGGGAGAGGTATATAAGCACTTAGTTCAGTGCTTTGCACACAGTAAGCACTCAATAAATGATTGATTGAATGAATGAATAAAGAGTGGGGGGAGAGAGATACAAATGCCATGTATACATCTATACATGCATATATACACAAATACCATGTATATATGTACACTATATATACATACATATATATACATATATACATATGAAATTTAGATATTTGTTATATGAATATATATGCACATATATACATATATACATATCATATATATTTGTTATATGTATATATGTGCACACATATACATACATATATGCACATATGCATATCATATATATATGTTATATGTATATATGTACATGTATATACATATGTATATATGTGTGTGTGTACATATATGTGTGTGTGTATATATGTGTGTATGTTTACATATATAGATAGATGATAGATAGATAGATAGATGGATAGATAGAGAGATAGATAGATAGATACAGATAGATAGAGAGAGAGAGAGAGATAGATAGATAGATAGATAGATAGATAGACAGATAGATAGATAGATAGGTAGGTAGATATAGATGGATAGATAGATAGATAGATAGATGATAGATAGATAGATAGAGAGAGAGAGAGAGAGATGATAGAGAGAGAGAGAGAAATAGATAGATAGATATAGATGATAGATAGATAGATCGATAGATAGATAGATAGATAGATAGATCGATTGATGGATAGATAGATAGAGATAGAGAGATAGAGAGATAGATAGAGAGATAGAGAGATGATAGATAGATAGATAGATAGATAGATAGATAGATAGATAGATAGATAGATGATAGATAGATAGATAAAATGCATCACCCCTGGATTTCCTTCGGCCGCTTTTCAGAGTCTGAAAAGAGAGCACAGGACTCCATTCTCTTTATTTGGAACTGCAGCTCCTTCGCAACAAACCTCATTGTTTGGCAAAGAATCGGAGCATCCTCCCCCAACTCAGAAAAACCTCCTCTCCCCAGCCCCCGCCTCCAAGAGCCCGCCGACAGAGAAAAGACAAATGTCAAAATGCTCCCCGAAGACCGCGCAGCGGGAAAATAAATTTACAATTTCAGAAAATGTGGGAGATGCATTTCGCCTCCTTTTGTCTCCCTGTGAGTCTCCCTCTACATTGCACCGAAATCAGCCGGAGTCATTTCCTCCCTCTTCCATCCACCGAGTAGCCAAGAAGTTTTGGGGGAATGGATTTTCGATGGGGGTTTCTTTGTGGCTTCTTTTTGACACCCCCGCTTCTCCGACAAAGGAGCAACTCACGCCATTGAGGTTCTAAGATGGTAGAGCTATTTGCTATTGTTGCTGAAATCATTTGTTCTGGGTGTCTTGTCATTTTCTCCGAAGAAAGCGGAACGCATTCTTCGGAGAGCCTTCTGAGGGTCTTTTTCCTGGTGGGTGAGCTCTGATTGATTGCTTGGTGCTTTCCAAGCGCTTAGTACAGTGCTGGAGAGCCTTATGAGAGTCGTTTTCCTGGTGGGTGAGCTCCAAGGTGCTTTCCAAGCGTTTAGTACAGTGCTGGAGAGCCTTCTGAGAGGCGTTTTCCTGGTGGGTGAGCTCTGATTGTTCGCTTGGTGCTTTCCAAGCGCTTAGTACAGTGCTGGAGAGCCTTATGAGAGTCGTTTTCCTGGTGGGTGAGCTCCAAGGTGCTTTCCAAGCGTTTAGTACAGTGCTGGAGAGCCTTCTGAGAGGCGTTTTCCTGGTGGGTGAGCTCTGATTGTTCGCTTGGTGCTTTCCAAGCATTTAGTACAGTGCTGGAGAGCCTTCTGAGAGGCGTTTTCCTGGTGGGTGAGCTCTGATTGTTCGCTTGGTGCTTTCCAAGCACTTAGTACAGTGCTGGAGAGCCTTATGAGAGTCGTTTTCCTGGTGGGTGAGCTCCAAGGTGCTTTCCAAGCGTTTAGTACAGTGCTGGAGAGCCTTCTGAGCGTCGTTTTCCTGGTGGGTGAGCTCTGATTGATCGCTTGGTGCTTTCCAAGCATTTAGTACAGTGCTGGAGAGCCTTCTGAGAGTCTTTTTCCTGGTGGGTGAGTTCTGATTGATCGCTTGGTACTTTCCAAGCGCTTAGTACAGTGCTGGATAGCCTTCTGAGAGTCGTTTTCCTGGTGGGTGAGCTCTGCTTGTTCGCTTGGTGCTTTCCAAGCATTTAGTACAGTGCTGGAGAGCCTTCTGAGAGTCGTTTTCCTGGTGGGTGAGCTCTGATTGATCACTTAGTGCTTTCCAAGCGTTTAGTACAGTGCTGGAGACCCTTCTGAGAGTCTTTTTCCTGGTGGGTGAGCTCTGATTGATCACTTGGCACTTTCCAAGCGCTTAGTACAGTGCTGGAGAGCCTTCTGAGAGTCGTGTTCCTGGTGGGTGAGCTCTGATTGATCGCTTGGTGCTTTCCAAGCGTTCAGTACAGTGCTGGATAGCCTTCTGAGAGTCGTTTTCCTGGTGGGTGAGCTCTGATTGATCGCTTGGCGCTTTCCAAGCACTTAGTACAGTGCTGGAGAGCCTTATGAGAGTCGTTTTCCTGGTGGGTGAGCTCCAAGGTGCTTTCCAAGCGTTTAGTACAGTGCTGGAGAGCCTTCTGAGAGTCGTTTTCCTGGTGGGTGAGCTCTGATTGTTCGCTTGGTGCTTTCCAAGCGCTTAGTACAGTGCTGGAGAGCCTTCTGAGAGTCGTTTTCCTGGTGGGTGAGCTCCAAGGTGCTTTCCAAGCGTTTAGTACAGTGCTGGAGAGCCTTCTGAGAGTCGTTTTCCTGGTGGGTGAGCTCCAAGGTGCTTTCCAAGCGTTTAGTACAGTGCTGGAGAGCCTTCTGAGAGTCGTTTTCCTGGTGGGTGAGCTCTGATTGTTCGCTTGGTGCTTTCCAAGTGCTTAGTACAGTGCTGGAGAGCCTTCTGAGAGTCGTTTTCCTGGTGGGTGAGCTCTGGTTGATCGCTTGGTACTTTCCAAGCGTTTAGTACAGTGCTGGAGAGCCTTCTGAGCGTCGTTTTCCTGGTGGGTGAGCTCTGATTGATCGCTTGGTGCTTTCCAAGTACTTAGTACAGTGCTGGAGAGCCTTCTGAGAGTCGTTTTCCTGGTGGGTGAGCTCTGATTGATCGCTTCGTACTTTCCAAGCACTTAGTACAGTGCCCTGCACACCATAAGCGCTCAATAAATACGATTGAATAAATGAATGATTGGCTGAGGAAATGTGGGTTCTTGCGGAGAATCAGTTCATTCATTCATTCATTCAATTGTATTTATTGAGCGCCTACTGTGTGCAGAGCACTGGACTAAGCGCTTGGGAAGTCCAAGTTGGCAACATATAATGGTAATAATGATAACGACGGCATTTATTAAGCGCTTACTATGTGCAAAGCACTGTTCTAAGTGCTGGGGAGGTTACAATAATAATAATAATAATAATGATGGCATTTATTAAGCGCTTACTATGTGCAAAGCACTGTTCTAAACACTGGGGAGTTTACAAATTAATCAATCCATCAATCAATCATATTTATTGAGCGCTTACTGTGTGCAGAGCACTGTACTAAGCGCTTGGGAAGTACAGGTTGGCAACATGTAGAGACAGTCCCTACCCAACAGTGGGCTCACAGTCTAGAAGGGGAATCAATCAATCAGTGAATCAATCAATCTATCATTGCTATTTAAAGAGCACCTAAAAAACATATCAGGGAAGGAGCACGGCGTAATGGACAGAGCACGGGCCTGGGAATCAGATGGTCATGGGTTCTAATCCCGGCTCCGCTGCCTGTCTGCTGAGTGACATTGGGGAAGTCGCTTCACTCCTCTGCAATCATCCAGTGCTTCGAACAGTGCTTGCCCAAAGTGAAGTGACTTGCCCAAAGTCACACAGCTGACGGTTGGCAGAGCCGGGATTCGAACCCATGACCCCTGACTCCAAAGCCTGTGCTCTTTCCACTGAGCCACGACTGCGATTTGGAACTTTTTATTGCGTTTAATAAATAGCACAACACACTAAGACAATCCAGAGGATTTATTACACCGAGAAATGTGAAGCCGAAGATAACTATAAAACAGACAAATATATAACCCCAAAAGGTGACTGTTTATTCATTCATTCATTCATTCATTCAATCGTACTTATTGAGAGCTTACAGTGTGCAGAGCACTGGACTAAGCGCTTGAGAAGCCCAAGTTGGATTTATGGGCCGTCACATTGGCTTGGGACATCCTGACCAGGACAGGCCCGAGGAAGTGAGGACTTAAGCGCTTAGTACAGTGCCCTGCACATAGTAAGCACTCAATAATATGATTAAATGACTACTAAGTGCTCCAAAGCTGTGCATCCCCTCTATTTATTGCTCTATTTATTTATTTATTTATTTTACTGGTACACATCTATTCTATTTATTTTATTTTGTTAGTATGTTTGGTTTTGTTCTCTGTCTCCCCCTTTTAGACTGTGAGCCCACTGTTGGGTAGCGACTGTCTCTGTATGTTGCCAATTTGTACTTCCCAAGCGCTTAGTACAGTGCTCTGCACATAGTAAGCGCTCAATAAATACGATTGATGATGATGATCCCCTCGCCCCCTTCTCCCTCCCGTCCCTTCTGTCCTTCTCCAGCCCATCCCACACCCTCCGCTCCTCTGCCGCCGCTCACCTCCTCCCTGGGCCTCCTTCTCACCCGTCCCGCCGTCGACCTCTGGCCCGCGTCCTTCCCTTGGCCTGGAATTCCCTCCCTCCGCACATCTGCCAAACTCTCTCTCTTCCTCCCTTCAAATCCCAACTGAGAGCTCACCTCCTCCAGGAAGCCTTCCCAGACCGAGCCCCCCTTACCCTCTCCTCCTCCTCCCCTCCCCATCGCTCCCACTCCCTCCCTCTGCTCTATCCCCTTCCCTACCCCACCCACTCATGTATATTTGTACCTATTTATTATTCTACTTATTTTATTAACGATGTGTATACATCTCTAATCCTATATATCTATTTTGCTGCTATCGACGCCTGTCAATTTGTTCCGTTTTGTCGTCTGTCTCCCCCTTCTATAATAATGTTGATATTTGTTAAGCCCACTGTTGGGTAGGGACCATCTCTATATGTTGCCAACTTGCACTTCCCAAGCGCTTAGTACAGTGCTCAAAATACAGTAAGTGCTCAATAAATTTTGGTAAGGACCGTCTCTATATGTTGCCAGCTTGTACTTCCCAAGCGCTTAGTCCAGTGCTCTGCACACAGTAAGCGCTCAATAAACAAGATTGAATGAATGAATGAATGAATTTATTTATTTTACTTGGACCTATTTACTTCTAGACTGTGAGCCCACTGCTTGGTAGGGACCGTCTCTGTATGTTGGACATATTTAGTCTATTTATTTTATTTTGTTAATATGTTTTGTTTTGTAGTGGAATTGTACTTTCCAAGTGTTTAATCCAGTGCTCCGCACACAGTAAGCGCTCAATAAATACGACTGAGTGAATGAATGAATAAATATAATTGGCGAAATGAATGAAGAGCGGCATCTCTCCGTCCCCAGCCCGTTGTTGGGTAGGGACCGTCTCTATCTGTTGCCAATTTGTACTTCCCAAGTGTTTAATACAGCACTCCACATGCAGTAAGCGCTCCCAGACTGAGCCCCCTTTTTCCTCTCCTCCTCCCCATCCCCCCCCGCCCTACCTCCTTCCCCTTCCCACAGCACCTGTATATATGTTTGTACAGATTTATTACTCTATTCATTTTACTTGTCCATATTTACTATTCTTTTTATTTTACTATTCTTATTCATATTTACTATTCTTTAATTTTGTTAATGTTGTGCATCTAGCTTTATCTCTATTTATTCTGATGACTTGACCCCTGTCCCCATGTTTTGTTTTGTTGTCTGTCTCCCCCTTCTAGACCGTGAGCCGGTTGTTGGGTCGGGACCGTCCCTAGATGTTGCCGACTTGGACTTCCCAAGCGCTTAGTACAGTGCTCTGCACACAGTAAGCGCTCAATAAATGCTATTGAATGAATGAATGAATCTAGCTATATCTCTATTAAAACCTCCTTCCCCTCCCCACAGCACCTGTATCTATGTTTGTACAGATTTATTACTCTATTTATTTTACTTGTACATATTTACTATTCTATTTATTTTGTTAATATGTATCTAGCTTCATCTTTATTTATTCTGATGACTTGACACCTGTCCACATGTTTTGTTTTGTTGTCCGTCTCCCCCTTCTAGACTGTGAGCCCGTTGTTGGGTAGGGACTGTCTCTGTATGTTGCTGACTTGGACTTCCCAAGCACTTAGTACAGTGCTCTGCACACAGTAAGCACTCAATAAGTACTGTTTAATGAATGAATGAATCTAGCTTTATCTCTATTTATTCTGATGACTTGACAACTGTCCCGATGTTTTGTTCTGTTGTCTATCTCCCCCTTCTAGCCTGTGAGCCCGTTGTTGGGTAGGGACCGTCTCTGTATGTTGCCGACTTGGACTTCCCAAGTGCTTAGTACAGTGCTCTGCACACAGTAAGCGCTCAATGAATACTGTGGAATGAATGAGTGAATCTAGCTTTATCTCTATTTATTCTGATGACTTGACACCTGTCCATATGTTTTGTTTTGTTGTGAGTCTCCCCCTTCCAGACTGTGAGCCTGTTGTTGGGTCGGGACCGTCTCTATATGTTGCCAACCTGGACTTCCCAAGCACTTAGTACAGTGCTGTGCACACAGGAAGCGCTCAAAAAATATGATCGAAGGAATGAATGAATCTAGCTTTATCTCTATTTCATTCATTCAATCGTATTTATTGAGCGCTTACTGTGTGCACAGCACTGTACTAAGTGCTTATTCTGATCAATCAATCAATCAGTCATATTTATTGAGCGCTTACTGTGTGCAGAGCACTGTACTAAGCGCTTGGGAAGTACAAGTTGGCAACATATAGAGACAGCCCCTACCCAACAGTGGGCTCACAGTCTAGAAGGGGGAGACAGATGACTTGACACCTGTCTCCATGTTTTGTTTTGTTGTCTGTCTCCCCCTTCTAGACCGTGAGCCCATTGTTGGGTCGGGACCGTCTCTATATGTTGCCAACTTGTACTTCCCAAGCGCTTAGTACAGCGCTCTGCACACAGTAAGTGCTCAGTAAATACGATTGAATGAATGAATGAATCTAGCTTTATCTCTATTTATTCTGATGACTTGACACCTGTCCACATGTTCTGTTTTGTTGTCTGTCTTCCCCTTCTAGACCATGAGCCCATTGTTGGGTCAGGATCGTCTCTATATGTTGCCGACTTGGACTTCCCAAGCGCTTAGTACAGTGCTCTGCACACAGTAAGCGCTCAATAAATAGGATTGAATGAATGAATAACAATAATAATAATAATAATTGCATTTATTAAGCGCTTATTATGTGAAAAGCACTGTGAATAAATACAATCGAACGTGAATTACAGAAGCGATGAGAATTCCCCTCGGATCCCAGAGAGTGTGAACGTAGGGAGGCCCCGGTATCATCCCCTCTCAACATCTGCCTCCTCGAGCATCCCCACATGGGATCCATCCTCTGGACTTGGAATTCCCGGTGGCGGGAAGCACCTGGGCCCAAGCCGGGAGAGGAGCGGGCTTCCTGGGATCCCGCTTCCCGAAGCGGAGTCCGAAGGGGTTGAAGTTGAACTTGCCCCTGGTGAAGCGAAGACGGCAGGAAATCAGGACGCGGCTTCCTTGGACGAGGTAACAGAGACCCGGCCTGGCCGCGGCCTCTTGACCCGACGACTGCCAATCTCTCTTGGCTTCCATGTGGACAACGGGGACATCTGTGTTGGAAGAAAGATGATTGTGGTGTCTATTAAGCTCCATTCAATCACATTTATTGAGCACTTACTGTGTGCAGAGCACGGGACTTAGCGCTTGGAAAGTACAATTCAACAGATGGAGACAATCCCTACCCAAGAACGGGCTCACAGTCTAGGAAGATAATAATAATAATAATAATAATAATACAATAATAATAATAATAGCCTTTGTTAAGCACTTACTATGTGCAAAGCCCTGAAGATGATTGTGGTATCTATTAAACTCCATTCAATCATTTTTATTGAACGCTTACTGTGTGCAGAGCACGGGACTGAGCTCTTGGAAAGTACAATTCAACGGATAGAGACAATCCCTACCCAACAACGGGCTCACAGTCTAGAAAGATAATAATAATAATAATAATAGCATTTGTTAGGCATTTACTACGTGCAGAGCCCTGAAGATGATTGTGGTGTCTATTAAACTCTATTTAATCATTTTTATTGAGTGCTTACTGTGTGCAGAGCACGGGACTAAGTGCTTGGGAAGTACAATTCAATGGATAGAGACAATCCCTACCCAACAACAGGCTCACCGTCTAGGAAGATAATAACAATAATAATAATAAGAAGAAGAAGAAGAAGAATAGTAATAATAGCATTTGTTAAGCACTTACTATGTGCAAAGCCCTGAAGATGATTGTGGTGTCTATTAAACTCCATTCAATCATTTTTATTGAGCACTTACTGTGTGCAGAGCACGGGACTAAGCACTTGGAAAGTACAATTCAATGGATAGAGACAATCCCTACCCAACAACGGGCTCACAGTCTAGAAAGATAATAATAATGATAATAATCGCATTTGTTAAGCACTTACTATGTGCAAAGCCCTGAAGATGATTGTGGTGTCTATTAAACTCCATTCAATCATTTTTATTGAGCGCTTACTGTGTGCAGAGCACGGGACTAAGCACTTGGAAAGTACAATTCAACGGGTAGAGACAATCCCTACTTAACAACGGGCTCATAGTCTAGAAAGATAATTATAATAACAATAATAAAATTTGTTAGGCACTTACTATGTGCAAAGCACTGAATATGATTGTGGTATCTATTAAACTCCATTCAATCGTTTTTATTGGGCGCTTACTGTGTGCAGAGCACGGGACTAAGCACTTGGAAAGTACAATTCAATGGATAGAGACAATCCCTACACAACAACGGGCTCACAGTCTAGAAAGATAATAATAATAATAATAGCATTTGTTAAGCGCTTACTATGTGCAAAGCCCTGAAGATGATTGTGGTGTCTATTAAACTCCATTCAATTGTTTTTATTGAGAGGTTACTGTGTGCAGAGCACGGGACTAAGAGCTTGGGAAGTACAATTCAATGGATAGAGACAATCCCTACCCAACAACGGGCTCATAGTCTAGAAAGATAATAATAATAATAATAATAATAATAATAATAATAGCATTTGTTAAGCGCTTACTATGTGCAAAGCAGTGAGGATGATTGTGGTGTCTATTAAACTCCATTCAGTCACTTTTATTGAGTGCTTACTGTGTGCAGAGCACGGGACTAAGTGCTTGGAAAGTATAATTCAATGGATAGAGACAATCCCTACCCAACAACAGGCTCACAGTCTAGAAAGATAATAATAATAATAATAATAATAATAATAATAGCATTTGTTAAGCACTTACTATGTGTAAAGCCCTGAAGATGATTGTGGTGTCTATTAAACTCCATTCAATCATTTTTATTGAGCGCTTACTGTGTACAGAGCATGGGACTAAGCTCTTGGAAAGTACAATTCAATGGGTAGAGACAATCCCTACCCAACAATGGGCTCACAGTCTAGAAGGATAATAATAATAATAATAATAATAATAATAATAATAATAATAATGGCATTTGTTAAGCACTTACTATGTGCAAAGCCCTGAAGATGATTATAGTGTCTATTAAACTCCATTCAATCATTTTTATTGAGCGCTTACTGTGTGCAGAGCACGGGACTAAGAACTTGGAAAGTACAATTCAACGGATAGAGACAATCCCTACCCAACAAGGGGCTCACAGTCTAGAAAGATAATAATAATAATAATAGCATTTGTTAAGCACTTACTATGTGCAAAGCACTGAATACGATTGTGGTGTCTATTAAACTCCATTCAATTGTTTTTATTGAGCACTTACAGTGTACAGAGCACGGGACTAAGTGCTTGGAAAGTATAATTCAATGGATAGAGATAATCCCTACCCAACAACAGGCTCACAGTCTAGGAAGATAATAATAATAATAATAATAATAATAATAATAATAATAGCATTTGTTAAGTACTTACTATGTGCAAAGCACTGAAGACGATTGTGGTGTCTATTAAACTCCATTCAATCATTTTTATTGAGCACTTACTGTGTGCAGAGCACGGGACTAAGCACTTGGAAAGTACAATTCAATGGATAGAGACAATCCCTACCCAACGGGCTCACAGTCTAGAAAGATGATTGTGGCGTCTATTAAGCTCCATTCAATTGTATTTACTGAGTGCTTACTGTGCGCAGAGCACTGTACTAAGCGATTGGCAAGTGCAATTTGGCAACAGATAGAGATGATCCCTACCCAACAACAGGCTCACAGTTTAGAAAGATGATTGTGGTGTCTATCAAGCTCCATTCAATTGTATTTACTGAGCGCTTACTGTGTGCAGAGCACTGGACTAAGCGCTTGGAAAGTCCAATTTGATAACAAGTAGAGACAATCCCTGTCCAACAATGGGCTCACAGTCTAGAAAGATGATTGTGGTGTCTATTAAACTCCATTCAATCATATTTATTGAGCGCTTACTGTGTGCAGAGCATGGGACTAAGAACTTGGAAAGTACAATTCGACAGATAGAGACAATCCCTACCCAACAATGGGCTCACTTTCTAGAAAGATGATTGTGGCATCTATTAAGCTCCATTCAATTGTATTTACTGAGCGCGCAGAGCACTGTACTAAGCAATTGGAAAGTGCAGTTCGGCAACAGATAGAGACAATCCCTACCCAACAATGGGCTCACAGACTATCACAGTCTAGAAAGCTGATTGTGGTGTCTATTAAGCTCCATTCAATTGTATTTACTGAGCGCTTACTGTGTGCAGAGCACTGGACTAAGCGCTTGGAAAGTCCAATTTGGTAACAAATAGAGACAATCCCTACCCAACAATGGGCTCACAGTCTAGAAAGGTGATTTGTGATGTCTATTAAACTCCATTCAGTTATATCTATTGAGCACTTACTGTGCGCAGAGCACTGTACTAAGCCATTGGAAAGTGCAGTTCGGCAACAGATAGAGACAATCCCTACCCAACAATGGGCTCACAGTCTATCACAGTCTAGAAAGATGACTGTGGTGTCTATTAAGCTCCATTCAATTGTATTTACTGAGCGCTTACTTTGCACAGAGCACTGTACTAAGTGCTTGGAAAGTACAATTCGGTAACAAACAGAGACAATCCCTACCCAACAATGGGCACACAGTCTAGAAAGATGATTGCGGTGTCTATTAAACTCCATTCAATCGTATTTATTGAGCGCTTACTGTGCACAGAGCATGGGACTAAGCACTTGGAAAGTACAATTCAACAGATAGAGACAATCTCTACCCAACAACAGGCTCACAGTCTATCACAGTCTAGAAAGATGATTGTGGTGTCTATTAAGCTCCATTCAATTGTATTTACTGAGCGCTTACTGTGCACAGAGCACTGGACTAAGCGATTGGAAAGTGCAATTTGACAACAGTTAGAGACAGTCCCTACCCAACAATGGGCTCACAGTCTAGAAAGGTGATTGTGGTGTCTATTAAGCTCCATTCAATTGTATTTACTGAGCGCTTACTGTGTGCAGAGCACTGTACTAAGTGCTTGGGAAGTCCAAGTTCGCAACCTATAGAGACGGTCCCTACCCAACAGCAGGCTCACAGTTGAGTAGGGAGAGACAGACAACAAAACAAAACATATTAACAAAATAATAATAATAATAATGGCATTTGTTAAGCGCTTACTATGTGCAAAGCACTGTTCTAAGCGCTGGGGGGATACAATGGGATCAAGTTGTCCCACGTGGGGCTCACAGTCTTAATCCTCATTTTACAGATGAGGTATCTGAGGCTCAGAGAAGTTAAGTGACTTGCCCCAGGTCACACAGTAGACATGTGGCGAAGCCGGGATTCGAACCCACGACATCTGACTCCAAAGCCCGGACTCTTTCTACTGAGCTATGCTGCTTCTCAAGCCACTTCTCTGGGCCTCGGTTCCCTCATCTGTAAAATGGGGATGGAGACTGTAAACCCCACGTGGGTCAGAGACTGTGTCCAATCCCATTTTCTTGTAACCACCCCAGAGCTTTTGCACAGTGCCTGACACATAGTAATCAATGAACAATTACCAGAATTACTATTATAATAATTATTATTTTTATTATTCTCTGTGCCTCAGTTCCCTCAGCTATATAATGGGGATGGAGACTGTGAGCCCCACGTGGGACCTTGTCAAACCCGATCTGCTCGGATCCACCCCGGCGTTTAGTATAGTGCCTGGCACATATAAGTGCTGAACAAATACCATCATTATTATTATTATTATTATTTTATAATAATAATGATGGCATTTCTGAAGCACTTACTATGTATGAAGCACTGTTCTAAGCGCCGGGGGGTTACCAGGTGATCAGGTTGTCCCGCGTGGGGCTCACAATCTTCATCCCCATTTTACAGATGAGGTCACTGAGGCTCAGAGAATAATAAAAATAATTATGATGGCATTTATTAAGCATTTACTATGTGCAAAGCACTGTTGTAAGCGCTCGGGAGGCTGCAAAGTGATCCAGTTGTCCCACAGGGGGCTTACAGTCTTAATCCCCATTTTCCAGACGAGGGAACTGAGGCCCAGAGAAGTGAGGTGACTTGCCCAAAGTCACACAGCCGACAACTGGTGGAGCTGGGATTTGAACCCATCACCTCTGACTCCAAAGCCCGTGCTCTTTCCACTGAGCCCCGCAGAGAAGTGAAGTGACTTGCCCAAGGTCACACAGCATTCATTCATTCATCAATCGCATTTATTGAGCGCTTACTGTGTGCAGAGCACAGGACTAAGTGCTTGGGAAGTACAACTTGGCAACATATAGAGACAATCCCTACCCAACTGTGGGCTCACAGTCTAGAAGGGGGAGACAGAGAACAAAACAAAACATATGAACAAAATAAAATAAATAGAATAAATATGTACAAATAAAATAAATAGAGTAATAAATCCGTACAAACATATATCCATATATACAGGTGCTGTGGGGAGGGGAAGGAGGGAAGGCGGGGGGGATGCAGAGAGGGAGGAGTAGCTGGGAATCACCAGAATTAAGGGCAGGGCTAAAAGCCATCAATCAATCAATTAATCAATCAATCGTATTTATTGAGTGCTTACTGTGGGCAGAGCACTGTACTAAGCGCTTGGGAAGTCCAAGTTGGCAACATATAGAGACAGTCCCTACCCAACAGTGGGCTCACAGTCTAAAAGGGGGAGACAGAGAACAAAACCAAACATACTAACAAAATAAAATAAATAGAATAGATATGGACAAGTAAAATAAATAAATAAATAGAGTAATAAATATGTACAAACATATATACATATGTACAGGTAATAAACAGTATTACTTATTACAATAATAAGTAATAAACAGTATTTACTGAGCACCTACTGTATGCTAAGCGCTGTACTTTTCATTTTGAGTAGGACAGTTCCTTTTTTTATTTTGAGGTACTTGTTGAGCCCTTATGCACCAAGGGACTGTACTAAATGCTGGGATAAAGGATGATGAGGTTGGACCCATTCCCTATCCCATTTTCAGAGAAGAAGCGTGGCTCAGGGGAAAGAGCCCGGGCTTTGGAGTCAGAGGTCATGGGTTCGAATCCCGGCCCCCGCCACTTGTCAGCTGGGTGACTTTGGGCAAGTCACTTCACTTCTCTGGTTCTCAGTTCCCTCGTCTAGTAAAGTGGGGATTAAGACATTGTACTTCCCAAGCGCTTAGAACAGTGCTCTGCACACAGTAAGCGCTCAGTAAATACGATTGATTGATGATTGATTGTGGCGGAGCCGGAATTAGAACCCATGACCTCCAGCTCCCAAGGCCGTCCCAAGGGGACTGTTAGCAACTCCCCTCCTCACCTCCCCACCCCGGACAACTGGACTCTGTCTGATGTTCCACGGAATAAATGGGAATCAATCAATCAATCAATCAATCGTATTTATTGAGCACTTACTGTGTGCAGAGCACTGGACTAAGCGCTTGGGAAGTACAGGTTGGCAACATATAGCACCATAAATAAATAATGATGGTGTTCGTTAAGCGCTTATTATGTGCAAAGCACTGTTCTAAGCGCTGGGGTAAATACAAGGTCATCAGCCAAGCAGCGTGGCTCAGTGGAAAGAGCACGGGCTTGGGAGTCAGAGGTCATGGGTTCGAATCCCGGCTCCGCCACTTAGCTTTGTGACCTTGAGCAAGCCACTTAACTTTGCCGTGCCTCAGTTACCACATCTGTAAAATGGGGATTAAGACTGAGAGCCCCACGTGGGACAACCTGACCACCTTGTATTCCCCCCCCCCCAGTGCTTAGAACAGTGCTTTGCATATAGTAAGCGCTTAACAAATATCATCATTATTATTATTATCAGGTTGGCCCACGTGGGGCTCACAGTCTTTAATCCCCATTTTATCTATTTTATTCTGTTAATATGTTTTGTTTCGTTCTCTGTCTCCCCCTTCTAGACTGTGAGTCCACTGCTGGGTAGGGACCGTCCCTATATGTTGCCAAATTGTACTTCCCAAGCGCTTAGTACAGTGCTCAGCACACAGTAAGCGTGCAATAAAGATGATTGAATGAATTTTACAGATGAGGGAAGTGAGGCACAGAGAAGTGAAGTGACTTAATAGTGATAATAATCATAATAATGATGGCATTTGTTACCACTGAGCCACGCTGCTTTTTCTTTTTTTTTGTTCAGCACTTACTATGTGTCGGGCACTGTAATTGTCAGCTGTGTGACTTTGGGCAAGTCACTTCACTTCTCTGTGCCTCAGTGACCTCATCTGTAAAATGGGGATTAAGACTGTGAGCCCCCCGTGGGACAATCTGATCACCTTGTAACCTCCCCAGAGCTTAGAACAGTGCTTTGCACATAGTAATCACTTAATAAATGCCATCATTATTATTATTATTATTATTACTAAGTGCCAGGATGGATCCAAGGTCATCAGGTTGCCCCACGTGGGGCTCACAGTCTTTAATCCCCATTTTATCTATTTTATTATGTTAATATGTTTTGTTTTGTTCTCTGTCTCCCCCTTCTAGACTGTGAGCCCACTGTTGGGTAGGGACCGTCCCTAGATGTTGCCAAATTGTACTTCCCAAGCGCTTAGTACAGTGCTCTGCACACAGTAAGCGCTCAATAAATACAATTGAATGAATTTTACAGGTGAGGGAAGTGAGGCACAGAGAAGTGAAGTGACTTAATAGTGATAATAATCATAATAATAATGGCATTTGTGACCACTGAGCCACGCTGCTTTTTTTTTGTTCAACGCTTCCTATGTGTCGGGCACTGTAATTGTCAGCTGTGTGACTTTGGGCAAGGCACTTAACTTCTCTGTGCCTCAGTTACCTCATCTGTAAAATGGGGATTAAGACCGTGAACCCCACGTGGGACAACCTGATCACCTTGTAACCTCCCCAGTACTTAGAACAGTGCTTTGCACATAGTAAGCGCTTAATAAATGCCATCATTATTATTATTATTACTAAGCGCCGGGATGGGTCCAAGTTCATCAGGTTGCCCCACATGGGGCTCACAGTCTTTAATCCCCATTCTACTTATTTTATTCTGTTAATATGTTTTGTTTTGTTCTCCGTCTCCCCCTTCTAGACTGGGAGCCCACTGTTGGGTAGGGACCGTCCCTATATGCTGCCAAATTGTACTTCCCAAGCGCTTAGTACAGTGTTCTGCACACCAAAAGTGCTCAATAAATATGACTGAATGAATTTTACAGATGAGGGAACTAAGGCAAAGAGAAGTGAAGTGACCTAATAGTGATAATAATCATAATAATGATGGCATTTGTGAACACTGAGCCATGCTGCTTTTTTTTTTGTTCAGTGCTTACTATGTGTCGGGCACCGTACTAAGCGCCGGGATGGATCCAAGGTCATCAGGTTGCCCCACGTGGGGCTCACAGTCTTTAATCCCCATTTTATCTATTTAATTCTGTTAATATGTTTTGTTTTGTTCTCTGTCTCCCCCTTTTAGACTGTGAGACCACTGTTGGGTAGGGACCGTCCCTATATGCTGCCAAATTGTACTTCCCAAGCGCTTAGTACACTGCTCTGCACACAGTAAGCGCTCAATAAATACAATTGAATGAATTTTACAGATGAGGGAACTGAGGCACAGAGAAGTGAAGTGACTTAATAGTGATAATAATCATAATAATGATGGCATTTGTGACCACCGAGCCACTCTGCTTTTTTTTTGTTCAGCGCTTACTATGTGTCGGGCACCGTACTAAGCGTCGGGATGGATCCAAGGGAATTATTATAAGAACAGATGACTCTACCTGCAAATTCCAGGCGCTTAATGGCGTTCCGGTCTCCAAAGAGGGGGCTACCAATTGCTCCATTTTGGCAAATCAACCCCATGACTAAAAAGGGCAAGATTCTCATCGTGGCCCCGATTCGTCCTTGGAAAAGAAGAGAAAAAGAGAGAGAGAAATGTTACAGGTCAAACCTTTCCTGGACCCCCCACCCCTGATTTAATTCTAGATTTCTTCTAGACTGTGAGCCCACTGTTGGGTAGGGACGGTCTCCATATGTTGGCAACTTGGACTTCCCAAGCGCTTAGTACAGTGCTCTGCACACAGGAAGCGCTCAATAAACATGAATGAATGAATTTATTTATTTTACTTGTCCGTATTTATTCTATTTATTTGATTTCGTTAATATGTTTTGTTTTGTCATCTGTCTCCCCCTTCTAGACTGTGAGCCCGCTGTCGGGCAGGAGCCGTCTCTATACGTTGCCAATTTGTGCTTCCCAAGCGCTTAGTCCAGTGCTGTGTACACAGTAAGCACTCAATAAATACGATTGATTGATTGATTACTCTATTTTATTTGCACATATTTATTCTATTTATTTGATTTCGTTAATATGTTTTGTTTTGTCATCTGTCCCCCCTCTTCTAGACTGTGAGCCCGCTGTCGGTAGGAACCGTCTCTATGTGTTGCCAACTTGTGCTTCCCAAGCGCTTAGTCCAGTGCTCTGCACACAGTAAGCGCTCAATAAATAGGATTGAATGAATGAATGAATAAATATGATTGATTGATTGATTTAATAATAATAATAATGATGGCATTTGTTAAGTGCTTACTATGTGCAGAGCACTGTTCTAAGCGCTGGGCACTGCTCTAAGCACTGGATTTGCCTTCGTGGGCAGGGAATACGTCTTTTTATTGTTCCGTTGACCTCTCCTGAGCACCTAGATCAGTGCTCTGTGCACAGTAAGCGCTCAATAACAATAATGATAATAATAAAAATGGCATTTATTAAGTGCTTATTATGTGCAAAGCACTGTTCTAAGCTCTGGGGAGGTTACAAAGTGATCAGGTTGTCACACGGCAGGCAAACAATCTTAATCCCCATTTTCCAGATGAGGGAACTGAGGCCCAGAGAATTGAAGTGACTTGTCCAAAGTCACACAGCTGACAATTGGCAGAGTCGGGATTTGAACCCATGACCTCGGACTCCAAAGCTCTTTCTTAAATACGATTGACTGGCTGACCACCCCTTCTCCATTCCCCTGCTCTTAGCAAGTCCCCTCCTCACCTCCCCACCCCGGAGAACTGGACTCTGTCTGATATTCCACGGAACGCGTGGCTGATTTCAATCCCCCCTCAAACGGGAAGCACCAGAAATAAATAATGATGGTGTTTGTTAAGCGCTTACTATGTGCCAAGCACTGTTCTAAGTGCTGGGGTAGTTACAAGGTCATCAGGTTGTCCCACGTGGGGCTCGCAGTCTTTTTAATCCCCATTTTACAGATGAGGAAGCTGAGGCACAGAGAAGTGAAGTGACTTAATAGTGACGATAATAATAATAATGATGGCATTTGTTAAGCGCTTACTATGTGCCAAGCACTGTTCTAAGTGCTGGGGTAGATACAAGGTGATCAGGTTGTCCCACGTGGGGCTCACAGTCTTTAATCCCCATTTTCCAGATGAGGGAACTGAGGCCCAGAGAACTGAAGTGATTTGCCCAAGGTCACATAGCAGACAAGTGGCAGAGCCGGGATTAGAACCCATGACCTCTGACTCCCAAACCCGGGCTCTTTCCACTGAGCTAGGCTGCTTCTGCTGCTTATTACTAATAATAATGATGGTACTTGTTAAGCGCTTAATATGTGCCAAACCCTGTTCTAAGTGCTGGGATAGATACAGGGTTATCAGGTTGTCCAACGGGGGCTCACAGTCTTCGTCCCCATTTTACAGATGAGGGAACTGAGGCATAGAGAAGTTGTGACTTGCCCTAAGTCACACAGCTGATTAGTGGTGGGATTAATAATAATAATAATAATAATAATGGCATTTATTAAGTGCTATGTGCAAAGCACTGTTCTAAATGCTGGGGGACACAAGGTGAACAGGTTGCTCCACGTGGGGCTCACAGTCTTCATCCCCATTTTACAGATGAGAGAATTGAGTCACAGAGAAGTTGTGACTTGCCCTTCTCAGCTGATTAGTGGTGGGATTAACAATAATAATAATAATAATAATAATAATAATGACATTTATTAAGCGCTTAATATGTGCAAAGCACTGTTCTAAGCACTGGGAGGGATACAAGGTGATCAAGTTGTCCCAGGTGGGGTTCACAGTCTTCATCCCCATTTTACAGATGAGGGAACTGAGGCACAGAGACGTTGTGACTTGCCCTAAATCTCACAGCCGATTAGTGGTGGGATTATTATTATTATTAATAATAATAATAATAATAATGATGACATTTGTTAAGCACTTACTATGTGCAAAGCACTGTTCTAAGCGCTGGGGGGATACAAGGTGATCAGGTTGTCCCACGTGGGGTTCACAGTTTTAATCCCCATTTTACAGATGAGGGAACTGAGGCTCAGAGAAGTGAAGTGACTTACCCAGTGTCACACAGCAGGCATGTGGCAGAGCCAGGATTCGAACCCATGACCTCTGATTCCAAAGCCCGGGCTCTTTCCACTGAGCCACGCTGCTTCTCTATTAAAGATTAGATTCATTCATTCATTCATTCAATCGTATTTCTTGAGCGCTTATTGTGTGCAGAGCACTGGACTAAGCGCTTGGGAAGTCCAAGTTGGCAACATATAGAGACGGTCCCTACCCGACAGCGGGCTTACAGTCTAGAATTAGATTCGAACCCACGACCTCTGACTCCCAAGCCCAGGATCTTTCCAATAAGCCTAGTCGCTTCTCTCCAGAATGGCACCGAGCGGTTGTTTTCTCTCCAGAGCCGGATCTTTACGAAAAGATGCCTCAGTTTCCAAAAAAGATGGTCGCTCTTATTGACTTTCTTTCCTTTTTTCCAGAGGATTGAGATGGGCGTCTGCCGCTGGCGGAATCGGCCTGCTCCTGAAAAGCCTTCTCATTCATTCAATCAATCGTATTTATTGAGCGCTTACTGTGTGCAGAGCACTGGACTAAGCGCTTGGAATGTACAATTCGGCAACAGAGACAATTCCAACCAGGCGAACGAAGCCTGACCACGCCACCACCCCATCTTGATAATAATAATAATGATGGCATTTATTAAGTGCTTACTATGTGCCAAGTACTGTTCTAAGTGCTGGGGTAATAATAATAATAATAATAATAATAATAATGGTATTTGTTAAGCGCTTACTATGTGCAAAGCACTGTTCTAAACGCTGGGGTAATAATAACGATAATAATAATAATGGTATTTGTTAAGCGCTTACTATGTGCAAAGCACTGTTCTAAACACTGGGGGATACAAGGTGATCAGGTTGTCCCATGTGGGGCTCCCAGTCTTCATCCCCATTTTACAGATGAGGGAACTAAGGCCCAGAGAAGTGAAGTGACTTACCCAAAGTCACACAGCTGACAAGTGGCAGAGGTGGGATTTGAACCCATGACCTGTGACTCCAAAGCCCGGGCTCTTTCCACTGAGTCACGGGGTAGATACAAGGTGATCAGTTTGTCCCATGTGGGGCTCCCAGTCTTCATCCCCATTTTACAGATGAGGGAACTGAGGCCCAGATAAGTGAAGTGACTTGCCCAAAGTCACACAGCTGATAAGTGGCAGAGTCAGGATTTGAACCCATGACCTCTGACTCTAAACCCCGGGCTCTGCAGCATGGCTCAGTGGAAGGAGCACGGGCTTTGGAGTCAGAGGTCATGGGTTTGAATCCTGGCCCCACCACATGTCTGCTGTGTGACCTTGGGCAAGTCACCTAACTTCTCTGAGCCTCAATTTCCTCATCTGTAAAATGGGAATTAAGACTGTGAGCCCCACGTGGGACAAACTGATCACCTTGTATCCCCCACAACGCTTAGAACAGTGCTTTGCACATAGTAAGCACTTAACAAATGCCATCATTCTCTGGTAATATCGATCTCTAGGAGAATTGACACCCAGAGGGATTGTGACTCTTTATTGCTCTATTGTACTTTCCCCAGCGCTTAGTACAGTGCTCGGCATTTGGTAAACACCCAATAAATACAAGTGAATGAACAAACGAATGATTGGAACCCGGAGGAAAACTCCTTTTCAGAAAAACAAAAAGTTTTCTAGAGTGTTTGTGCTGGCAAAGTTGACCATATCGGAGAAGCAGCGTGGCTCAGTGGAAAGAGCCCGGGCTTGGGAGTCAGAGGTCATGGGTTCTAATCCCGGCCCCACCGCTTGTCAGCTGTGTGACTTTGGGCAAGTCACTTCACTTCTCTGGGCCTCAGTGACCTCATCTGGAAAATGGGGATGAAGACTGTGAGCCCCAGCTTGTAGCCTCCCCAGTGATTAAAACAGTGCTTTGCACATAGTAAGCCCGGGCTTTGGAGTCAGAGGTCATGGGTTCAAATCCTGGCTCCCCCACTTGTCAGCTGTGTGACTTTGGGCACTTCACTTCTCTGGGCCTCAGTGACCTCATCTGGAAAATGGGGATGAAGACTGTGAGCCCCCCGTGGGACAACCTGATCGCCTTGTAACCTCCCCAGCTCTTAGAACAGTGCTTGGCGCATAGTAAGCATTTTATAATTGCCATTGTTATTGTTAACAAATGCTATCATTATTATTATTATCATTCTCTCTACCCCTGTGCTCAGTGTAGTGCCCTGCACACAGAAAGCGCTTAATACAATTGAATCAATGGATAAGCGCTGAACAAATACCACAGTTGTTATCATCATCATCATCATCATCGGTGTTATTAGTATATTATTATTATTATTAATATTATTCTTACCTGGATCAGGGCCCGGTCACCAGCCAGCAAACTCCCCTGTCTGCTGCCTGCCGTCTGCCTCGGACTTCCCTATTTGAGGCCGGCGATTTTCCCAAGTCGGGGGCGAGCCTGTGATTGTGAGCCCCGAAAATTATGTTTCTCGTGAATCATGCTTTAATAGTAAGGGTACATATGTATGTGTATAGATATATATATTTTTAAAAAACAACCTAAAAGCGACTGAGTTGGCCATAACTAAGCCAGGATAGAGGGCTCCTTAATGTCAACAGTGCTCTCTGCTGGTCTGGGTCCACAGTGCTCTTGGGCTGAGGAGGAGGAAGGAGGAGGAGGAGGAAGAGGAGAAAGAAGGAGATAAAGGAGAAGGAGGAAAAAGAGGAGGTGGAGGAAGAAGGAGGAGGAGGAGGAAAAAGAGGAGGAAGAGGAAGAAAGAAGGAAGAGGAGGAGGAGGAAAAAGGAGGAGGAGGAAGAAGGAGGAGGAGGAGGAGGAAGAGGAAAGAGGAGGAGGAAGGAAGGAAGAGGAGGAGGAAGGAGGAGGAGGAAGAGGAGGAGGAGGAGAAGGAGGAGGAAGAGGAGGAGGAGAAGAAGGAAGGAGGAGGAGGAAGAGAATGAAGGAGGAGGAGAAGAAAGGAAGGAAGAGGAGGAGGAGGATAAAGGAAGGGGAGAAGGAGGGAAAAGGAGGAGAAGGAGGAAGAGGAGGAGGAGGAGGAAGGAGGAGGAGGAGGAGGAAAAAGACGAGGAAGAGGAAGAAGGAAGGAAGAGGAGGAGGAGGAAAAAGGAAGAGGAGGAAGGAGGAGGAGGAGGAAGAGGAGAGAGGAGGAGGAAGGGAGGAAGAGGAGGAAAAAGGAGGAGGAGGGGAAAGGAGCAGGAGGAGGAGGAAAAAGGAGGAGAAGGAAGGAGGAAGAAGAGGAGGAAGGAAGGAAGAGGAGGAGGGGGAGGAGGAGGAGAAGGAAGGAGGAGGAGAAAGAAGGAGAAGGAGGAGGAGGGGGAGGAGGAAGAAAGAGGAGGAGGAGGTAAAGGAAGAGGAGGAGGAAAAAGAAGAAGAATGAGAAGGAGGAAGAGGAGGAGGAAGGAGAAGGAGAAAGAAGGACAAGGAAGAAGGAGGAGGAGGAGGAGGAAGGAAGAGGAGGAGGAGGAAAAGGAGGAAGACGAGGAGGAGGAGGAAAGAGGAGGAGGGGGAAAAGGAGGAAGAGGAAGGAGGAGGAGAAGGAGGAGGAGAAGAGGAAGAAGGAAGAGGAGGAGGAAATTAGGAGGTGGAGGAGGAGGAGGAAGAAGGAGGAGGCGGAAGGGGAAAAAGGAGGAGGAGGAAGGAGGAGGAGGAGGAGGAGGAGAAGGAAGAAGGAGGAGGAGGAGGAAGAGGAAGAAGGAAGGAAGAGGAGGAGGAAATTAGGAGGCGGAGGAGGAGGAGGAAGAAGGAGGAGGAGAAAGAGGAAAAGGAGGAGGAGGAAGAAGGAGGAGGAGAAAGAGGAAAAGGAGGAGGAGGAAGAGGAAGAAGGAAGGAGGAGGAGGAGGAGGAGAAGGGGATGGGGTGGGGAAAGGAAAATGGGAATTGTGTGTGTGTGTGTGTGTGTGTTTGGGTGGGTGTTACTGTGTGTCGGGTATGTGTGCAGGGGTGCGTTACTGTATGTTGGGTGTGTGTGGGTTATGTGTTTGTATTTTGGGTGCTTGGGAGTGTTAATAATAATAATGATGGCATTTATTAAGCACTTACTATGTGCAAAGCACTGTTCTAAGCTCTGGGTGGGGATACAAGGTGATCAAGTTGTCCCCCGGGGGGCTCACAGTCTTCATCCCCATTTTCCAGATGAGGGAACTGAGGCCCAGAGAAGTGAAGCGACTTGCCCAAAGTCACCCAGCTGACAAGCGGCGGAGCTGGGATTTGAACCCACGACCTCTGACTCCAAAGCCCGGGCTCTTTCCGCTCAGCCACGCTGCTTCTCATTAGTGTATGTTGGGGGTGTGTGTATGTGTTAGTGTATGTTGGGGGGTGTCCATGTGTGTTTGTGTGTGTGTGTGTGTGTGTATTCATTCAGTCAGTCAGTCATATCTATTGGGCGCTTACTGTGTGCAGAGCTTGGAAAGTACAATTCGTCAACAGATAGAGACAATCCCTACCCAACAACAGGCTTATGTTGGGGGTGTATGGGTGTGTTAGTGTATGTTGTGTGTGGGTGTTTGTGTGTATATGTGTGTGCTTGCCCTCTCTTGCCTGTAACTCTGACAAATCGGTCTGACCACCATGTTCTAACCTTGGCTTCATTCATTCATTCATTCATTCAATTGCATTTATTGAGCGCTTACTGAGTGCAGAGCACTGTACTAAGCGCTTGGGAAATACAAGTCGGCAACATGTAGAGACGGTCAGTAATAACAATAATTGCGGTAAGCTCATCGTGGGCAGGGAATGTGTCTGTTATATTGTTCAGTTTGATTCTCCCAAGCACTCAGTACAGTGCTCTGCACACAGATAGGTGTTCAATAAGTACTATGGACTGAATGGACTGTGAACCCGCTGTTGGGTGGGGACCGTCTCTATATGTTGCCAACTTGGACTTCCCAAGCGCTTAGTACAGTGCTCTGCACACAGTAAGCGCTCAATAAATACGATTGAATGAACGAATGAAAGACTGGTATGTGTTAAGTGCTTACTATGTGCCAGGCACTGTACTAAGCGCTGGGGTAGATAAGAGCTAATCGGGTTGGACACGGTCCCTGTCCCAAGTAGGGCTCACAGTCTCCAACCCCATTTTCCAGATGAGGGAACTGAGGCCCAGAGAAGTGAAGTGACTTACCCAAGGTCACACAGCAGGCAAGTGGCAGAGCCGGAATTAGAACCCAGGACCTTCTGACTCCGGGGCCTGGGCTCTAGCCACTAGAACATAGGCTGTTTCTGTTTTGTTTTGTGGTCCGTCTCCCCCTTCTAGCCTGTGAGCCCACTGTTGGGTCAGGACCGTCTCTAGATGTTGCCGACTTGGGCTTCCCAAGCGCTTAGTCCAGTGCTCTGCACACAGTAAGTGCTCAATAAATACGATTGAATGAATGAATAAATAAATACGATTGAATGAATGAATGAATTCATGCTTCACTGCAGATTTATTACTCTATTTTACTTGTGCATCATCATCAATCGTATTTATTGAGCCCTTACTATGTGCAGAGCACTGTACTAAGTGCTTAAGTGCTTAAGTGCTCAAGCGCTTGTGCATATTTACTATTGTTTTTATTTTATTTTGTTAATATGTTTTGTTTTACTGTCTGTCTCCCCCTTCTAGCCTGTGAGCCCGCTGTTGGGTTAGGGACCGTCTCTATATGTTGCAAACTTGGACTTCCCAAGGACTTAGTCCAGTGCTCTGCACACAGTAAGCGCTCAATAAATACGATTGAATGAAAGAATTAATGAATGCTTCTTCACTACAGATTTATTACTCTATTTATTTTACTTGTACATATTTGCTATTCTATGTATTTTATTTTGACTTTAAGCCCACTGTTGGGAAGGGACTGTCTCTATATGTTGCCAACTTGTACTTCCCAAGCGCTTAATACAGTGCTCGGCACACAGTAAGTGCTCAATAAATACAACTGAATGAATGAATACGATTGAATGAATGAATGAATGCTTCTTCACTACAGATTTACTACTCTTTATTTTACTTGTACATATTTACTATTCTATGTATTTTATTTAGTTAATATGTTTTGTTCTGCTGTCCGTCTCCCCCTTCTAGACTGTGAGCCCGTTGCTGGGTAGGGACCGTCTCTATCTGTTGCCGACTTGTGCTTCCCAAGCGCTTAGTACAGTGCTCTACACACAGTAAGTGCTCAATAAATACAACTGAATGAATGAATAAATACGATTGAATGAATGACTGAATGCTTCTTCACTGCAGATTTATTACTCTATTTTACTTGTACATATTTACTATTCTATTTATTTTATTTGGTTAATATGTTTTGTTTTGTTGTCTGTCTCCCCCTTCTAGACTGCGAGCTCGTTGTTGGGTAGGGACCGTCCCTAGATGTTGCCGACTTGTGCTTCCCAAGTGCTTAGTACAGTGCTCTGCACACAGTAAGCACTCAGTAAATACGTTTGAAGAAATGAATGAATGAATGCTTCTTTACTAAACCACTCTGCTTCTACGTTTCTATGAACTTTACATTATGATTATGGTATTTGTTAAGCGCTTACTAAGTGTTCAAACACTGGGGGAGATACAAGGTGATCAAGTGGGACATAGTCCCCATCCCACGTGGGGCTCATGGTCTAAGTAGGAGGGAGAACATGGATTGAACTCCCATTTTACAGTTGAGGAAACGGAGGCACGGAGAAGAGAAGAGACTTGCCCAGAGTCACACAGCAGGAGAGTGACCTTCTGTGTAAACCTTGCGCTTGGATTTGTAATAAATGCCATTATTATTATTATTATTATTATTATTATTATTATTATTATTATTATTATTATTTGCTCCCTGTCATTCATTCAGTCATTCAATCGTATTTATTGAGCGCTTCTGTGTGCAGAGCACTGGACTAAGCACTTGGGAGAGGACAATAGAATAATTCTATTTATTTATAATGATGCTACTGATGAGTGGTTACTTGTAGAGAAGCAGCGTGGCTCAGTGGAAAGAGCACAGGGTTTGGAGTCAGAGGTCATGGGTTCAAATTCCGGCTGCACCAATTGTCAGCTGTGTGACTTTGGGCAAGTCACTCAACTTCTCTGTGCCTCAGTTACCTCATCTGTAAAATGGGGATTGACTGTGAGCCCCCAATAGGACAACCTGATCACCTTGTAACCTCCCCAGCACTTAGAACAGTGCTTTGCACATAGTAAGCACTTAATAAATGCCATCATTATTATTATTATTATTATTATTCATTCAGTCATTCAATCATATTTATTGAGCACTTACTGTGTGCAGAGCACTGGATTAAGCACTTGGGAGAGTACAATAGAATAATTCTATTTATTTATAATGATGCTACTGATGACTGGTTACTTGTAGAGAAGCAGCGTGGCTCAGTGGAAAGAGCCCAGGCTTTGGAGTCAGAGGTCATGGGTTCAAATCCTGGCTCCGCTACTTGTCAGCTGTGCGACTTGGGGCAAGTCACTTCACTTCTCTGTGCCTCAGTTACTTCATCTGTAAAGTGGGGATTAAGACTGTGAGCCCCATGTGAGACAACCTGATCACCTTGTAGCCTCCCCAGCGCTTAGAACAGTGCTCTGCACATAGTAAGGGCTTAATAAATGCCATTGTTATTATTATTATTATTGTATTGATGTCTGTCTCCCTCCTTCTGTAATGATAATGATGGCATTTGTTAAGTGTTTACTATGTGCAAAGCCCTATACTAAGCGCTGGGGGGGATCTTCTAGACTGCGAGCCCACTGTTGGGTAGGGAGCGTCTCTATATGTTGCCAACTTGTACTTCCCAAGCGCTTAGTACAGTGCTCTGCACACAGTAAGCGCTCAATAAATATGATTGAATGAATACAAGGTGCTCAGGTTGTCCCACGTGGAGCTCACAGTCTTCATCCCCATTTTCCAGATGAAGGAACTGAAGCCCAGAGAAATGAAGTGAATTGCACAAAGTCACACAGCTGACAAGCGGCAGAGTCGGAATTTGAACCCATGACCTCTGGCTCCCACGCCCAGGCTCTTTCTACTGAGCCACGCTGCTTCTTCTAGACTGTGAGCTTGTTTTGGGCAGGGATTGTCTCTCTTTGTTGCTGAATTGTCCTCCCCCAATAATAATAATGATAATAATGGCATTTATTAAGCGCTTACTATGTGCAAAGCGCTTAGTCCAGTGCTCTGCACACAGTAAGCGCTCAATAAATACAATTGGGTGAATGAATGAACAACAAACAGACACATTCCTTGCCCACAAAGGGCTCACACTCTTTGGTCAACCCTT
Source organism: Tachyglossus aculeatus (assembly GCF_015852505.1). Taxonomy (NCBI): domain Eukaryota; kingdom Metazoa; phylum Chordata; class Mammalia; order Monotremata; family Tachyglossidae; genus Tachyglossus; species Tachyglossus aculeatus. The sequence goes on from NC_052067.1 coordinate 170,558,510, forward strand.
CCTCCTAAGCCATTAGTACAGTGCTCTGTACACAGTAGGTGTTCAATAAATAGGATTGATTTGAACCCAGGTCCTCTGACTCCCATGACTATCCTCTTTCCGATAAACCAAGCCATTCTTCCTTAATACTTAGACCGTTAGGGACCGTCTCAATCTGTTGCCGACTTGTACTTCCCAAGCGCTTAGACCAGTGCTCTGCACACAGTAAGCGCTCAATAAATACGATTGAATGAATGAATGAATGTATGTATTCTGCATTTGTATGAATAGAGAAGCAGCGTGGCTCAGTGGAAAGAGCACGGGCTTTGGAGTCAGAGGTCATGGGTTCAAATCCCAGCCCAGCCAATTGTCAGCTGTGTGACTTTGGGCAAGTCAGTTAACTTCTCTGTGCCTCAGTTACCTCATCTGTAAAATGGGGATGAAGGCTGTGAGCCCCATGTGGGACAACCTGATCACCTTGTAACCTCCCCAGCGCTTAGAACAGTGCTTTGCACATAGTAAGCACTTAATAAATGCCATTATTATTATTATTATTATTATTATCTGTAATAATGCCATTATTATTATTATTATTATCTGTAAATGGGGGATGGAGACTGTGAGCCCCACGTGGGACTGGGACTGTGTCCAACCCGATTTACTTACATCTATCCCAGCGCTTAGTACAGTGCCTGGCACGTAGTAGGCGCTTTACAAAAACCACTATTATTATTATTATTTTACAGATGAGGGGACTGAGGCCCAGAGAACTGAAGTGACTCACCCAAGGTCACGCAGCAGATGAGGGGCAGAGCTGGGATTAGAACTCAGGTCCTTCTGATTCCACTAGGCCAAACTGGGAATAATTAGTCAAGGGGTGGGGGGCAATTTGGAAAGCCGTCCTGAAGGAGGTAAGAAATCAAAAAGAGAAGCAGCACGGCATAGTGGAAAGAGCCCAGCCTGAGAGTCAGATGGTCATGGATTCTAATCCCGGCTCCGCCACTTGTCAGCTGTGTGACCTTGGGCAAGTCACTTCACTTCTCTGTGCCTCAGTGACCTCATCTGTAAAATGGGAATTGAGACTCTGAGCCCCATAGGGGGACAGGGATGATGTCTAAACCGATTAGCTCATAATAATAATAATAATAATAGCATTTATTAAGCACTTACTATGTGCAAAGCACTGTTCTAAGCGCTGGGGAGGTTACAAGGTGATCAGGTTGTCCCTCGTGGGGCTCACAGTCTTAATCTCCATTTTACAGATGAGGGAACTGAGGCACAGAGAAGTGACTTACCCAAAGTCACACAGCTGACAGAGCCGGGATTTGAACCCGTGACCTCTGACTCCAAAGCCCGGGCTCTTTCCACTGAGCCATGCTGCTTCTCTTATCTACCCCAGTGCTTAGTACAGGGCCTGGCACATAGTAAGTGCTTAACAAATATCATAATAATAATAATAATTATTATTTATAATTATATTATAATTATACATACTAATAATATAACAAAAATAATTAGAATAAATAATAATATAATAAATATATAATAATTGTATATTATAATAATTATTATTATTATCAGTTTTACTAAAAGGAGCATTTTGGCTCCTGAAGAAGTCCCTTGGGAAGCTAGACTGCCTTCGTGTTTTTTGAGCATTGTGGGATGTGGCGGTTTTGATCCGGAATTCATATCTGTGCGGGTGACGTCTTTGCAGCCGGCCTTCTCTACGAATCTCCGGAAAATCCCCTGAGTTGTCAGTGGGAGATTGGATGGTGGGAAGGTCGAACTGCCAGAGACTTTGACCACTTCCATGTTTGTTCTGTTTGATGACTTTGGGGAACTGTGCCCTGCTCCTATTTGAAGAGGAAAATAAAAGAGAGAGAGACAGAGACACAGAGAGAGAGACAGAAGAGAAAGAGAGAGACAAGAGAGAGATAGAAAAAGGGAGGCAGAGAAAGAGAGACTGAGAGAGACAGAGAGAGGCCGAGAGGGAGAGAGAAAGAGACAGAGAGAAAATGAGAGGGAGACAGAGTGGGAGAGAGAAAGAGACAGAGAGAGACAGAGAGTGAGAAACAGAGAGACAGAGAGACAGAGAGAGACTGAGAGTGAGAAACAGAGAGACAGAGAGACTGAGAGTGAGAAACAGAGAGAGAGAGACAGAGAGAGAAAGAAACAGAGAGGGAAAGAGAGAGACAGAGACAGCAAGACAAAGAGAGAGAAAGTGAGACAGAGAGACAGATAAAGAGTGAGAGAGAGAGAGATAAAGAGAGAGAAAGAGAGGGAGACAGAAAGGCGGAGAGAAAGAGACAAAGAGAGACAGAGAAAAAGAGATAGAGAGAGAAAGAGAGAAACTGAGAGTGAGAAACAGAGACAGAGAGAGACTGAGAGTGAGAAACAGAGACAGAGAGAGAAAGAAACAGAGAGGGAAAGAGAGAGACAGAGACAACAAGACAAAGAGAGAGAAAGTGAGACAGAGAGACAGACAAAGAGTGACAGAGAGAGAGATAAAGAGAGAGAAAGAGAGGGAGACAGAAAGGGGGAGAGAAAGAGACAAAGAGAGACAGAGAAAAAGAGATAGAGAGAGAAAGAGAGAAACTGAGAGTGAGAAACAGAGACAGAGACAGAGAGTGAGAAACAGAGAGACTGAGAGTGAGAAACAGAGAGAGAGAGACAGAGAGAGAGAGAAACAGAGAGGAAAAGAGAGAGACAGAGATAGCGAGACAGAGAGAAAGTGAGACAGAGAGACAGATAAAGAATGACAGAGAGATAAAGAGAGAGAAAGAGAGGGAGACAGAAAGGGGGAGAGAAAGAGACAAAGAGAGACAGAGAAAAAGAGATAGAAAGAGAAAGAGAGAGAGACAAAGAGACAGACCAAGAGTGACAGAGAAACAGAGAGAGATAAAGAGAGAGAGAGGAAGACAGAGAGGGAGAGAAATAATAATAATAATAATAATAATAATAATAATAGCATTAGTTAAGCACTTACTATGTGCAAAGCACTGTTCTAAGCACTGGGGGGATACAAGGCGATCAGGTTGTCCCACGTGGGGCTCACAGTCTTAGTCCCCATTTTACAGATGAGGCAACTGAGGCACAGAGAAATTAAGTGACTTGAGAGTCTGAGACAGAGACAGATAAAGAATGACAGAGAGAGAGAGAGAGAGAGAGACAAAGAGGGAGAAAGAGAGACAGAGAAGGAGAGTGAAACAGAGAAAGAGAGAAAGACACAGAGGGAGAAAGAGACAAAGAGAGACAGAGAAAGAGAGTGAGACAGATAAAGAATGACAGAGAGAGAGAGAAAGAGAGAGAAAGAGAGGGGGACAGAGAGGGAGAGGGGGAGAGAAAGAGGTGGAGAGAGAGACAGAGAAAGAGAGAGACAGAGAGAAAAAGAGAGAGAGGGAAAGAGACAAATAAAGAATGACAGGGAAAGAGAGATAGAGAGAGAAAAAGAGAGGGAGACAGAAAGGGAGAAAGACAGAGATAGAGAGAAAGAGACAGAGAGAGATAGAGAGGGAATGAGACAGAGACTGAGAGAAAGAGACAGAGAGAGACTGAGAGAAAGAGACAGAGAGCGAGACAAAGACAGATAAAGAGTAATAGAGATAGAGAGAGAAATAAGAATAATAATAATGATAATGGCATTTGTTAAGTGCTCACTATGTGCAAAGCACTGTTCTAAGCGCTGGGGGAGGGATACAAGGTGATCAGATTGTCCCGCGTGGGGCTCACAGTCTTCATCCCCATTCTACAGATGAGGTAACTGAGGCACAGAGAAGTTAAGTGACTTGAGAGTCTGAGACAGAGACAGATAAAGAGTGACAGAAAAAGAGAGACAGATAAAGAGTGACAAAGAGAAAGAGGGAGAAAGAGACAAATAGAGTGAGACAGCAAAAGAGAGACAGATAAAGAGTGACAGAGAAAGAAAAGAGAGAGAAAGAGAGGGGGACAGAGAGAGAAAAAAGAGAGACAGGGAAAGAGACAGATAAAGAGTGACAGAGAAAGAGATAAAGAGAGAGGGAGACAGAAAGGGAGAGAAAAAGACAGAGATAGAGAAACAGAGTGAGACAAAGAGAGAGTGACAAAGAGAGATAAAGAGAGAGAAAAGGGAGAGAGCAAGACAGAGAAAGAGAGACTAAGAGAGAGAGACAGAGAAGGAAAGCGAGACAGAGAGACAGATAAAGAGTGATGGAGAAAGAGGGGGGAGAGAGAGACAGAGAAAGAGAGCGAGACTAAGAAAGAGAGAGAGAAAGAGTGAAAGGGAGACAGATAAAGAGTGACAGAGAGAGACAGAGAGAAAGAGAGGGAGACAGAGACAGAGAGAGAGGGAGACAGAGAAGGAGAAAGAGACAAAGATACAGAGTGAGAAAGAGACAGAGACAGAAAGAGAGAGACAGAGAAAGAGTGACAGATAAAGAGTGACACAGAGAGACAAAGAAAGAGAGGAAGACAGAAAGGGAGAGAGACAGAAAGAGACAAAGAGTGACAGAGAAAGAGAGAGAAAAAAAGAGAGACAGGGAAAGAGACAAAGAGTGACAGAGAAAGATAAAGAGAGAGGGAGGCAGAAAGGGAGAGAAAAAGACAGAGAGATAGAGAAACAGAGAGAGTGAGACAGAGAAAGAGAGTGACAAAGAGAGATAAAGAGAGAGAAAGAGGGAGAGAGCAAGACAAAGAGAGACAGAGAGAGACAGAGAAAGAAAGCGAAATAGAGAGATGGATAAAGAGTGATGGAGAAAGAGACGGGGGAGAGAGAAAGAGACAGAGAAAGAGAGAGAGAGACTAAGAAAGAAAGAGACAGAGAAAGAGTGAAAGAGAGACAGATAAAGAGTGACAGAGAAAGAGAGACAGAGAGAAAGAGGGGGTGACAGAGACAGAGAGAGAGAGGGAGACAGAGAAGGAGAAAGAGACAAAGAGACAGAGTGAGAAAGAGACAGAAAGAGAGAGACAGAGAAAGAGTGACAGATAAAGAGTGACACAGAGACAAAGAGAAAGAGAGGAAGACAGAAAGGGAGAGAGACAGAAAGAGACAAAGAGTGACAGAGAAAGAGAGAGAAAAAAAGAGAGATAGGGAAAGAGACAGATAAAGAGTGACAGAGAAAGAGATAAAGAGAGAGGGAGGCAGAAAGGGAGAGAAAAAGACAGAGATAGAGAAACAGAGAGAGTGAGACAGAGAAAGAGAGTGACAAAGAGAGATAAAGAGAGAGAAAGAGGGAGAGATCAAGACAAAGAGAGACTGAGAGAGAGAGACAGAGAAAGAAAGCGAGACAGAGAGATAGATAAAGAGTGATGGAGAAAGAGACAGGGGGAGAGAGAAAGAGACAGGGAAAGAGAGAGACTAAGAAAGAAAGAGACAGAGAAAGAGTGAAAGAGAGACAGATAAAGAGTGACAGAGAAAGAGAGACAGAGAGAAAGAGGGGGTGACAGAGACAGAGAGAGAGAGGGAGACAGAGAAGGAGAAAGAGACAAAGAGACAGAGTGAGAAAGAGACAGAGACAGAAAGAGAGAGACAGAGAAAGAGAGAAAGAGTGACAGATAAAGAGTGACACAGAGACAAAGAGAAAGAGAGGAAGACAGAAAGGGAGAGAGACAGAAAGAGACAAAGAGTGACAGAGAAAGAGAGAGAAAAAAAGAGAGACAGGGAAAGAGACAGATAAAGAGTGACAGAGAAAGATAGAGAGGGAGGCAGAAAGGAAGAGAAAAAGAGATAGAGAAACAGAGAGAGTGAGACAGAGAAAGAGAGTGACAAAGAGAGATAAAGAGAGAGAAAGAGGGAGAGAGCAAGACAAAGAGAGACAGAGAGAGACAGAGAAAGAAAGCGAAATAGAGAGATGGATAAAGAGTGATGGAGAAAGAGACGGGGGAGAGAGAAAGAGACAGAGAAAGAGAGAGAGAGACTAAGAAAGAAAGAGACAGAGAAAGAGTGAAAGAGAGACAGATAAAGAGTGACAGAGAAAGAGAGACAGAGAGAAAGAGGGGAAGACAGAGACAGACAGAGAGAGGGAGACAGAGAAGGAGAAAGAGACAAAGAGACAGAGTGAGAAAGAGACAGAGACAGAAAGAGAGAGACAGAAAGAGTGACAGATAAAGAGTGACACAGAGAGAGACAAAGAGAAAGAGAGGAAGACAGAAAGGGAGAGAGACAGAAAGAGACAAAGAATGACAGAGAAAGAGAGAGAGAAAGAGAGGGAGACAGAAAGGGAGAGACAAAAAGAGAGAGAGAGAGAGAGGTGGGGGGGGGGTATCTCCCCTCCCTGGGCCTCAAAGAGATGTAAAGTCACCAGATTTTTTTTTTAAATGTCATTTATTGAGTGCTGGCGATGTGCCAGTACTGTACTGAACTCTACTGAAGCAGCAGGCTGTAGTGGCTAGAGCCCGGGCCTGAGGAGAAAGAAAGTCACGAGTTCTAATCCTCGCTCCGCCACTCGTCTGCTATGTGACCTTGGGCAAGTCAACGTGATTTAGCGGAAGAGCACAGGCTTGGGAGTCAGAGGACGTGGGTTCTAATCCCGCTTCCGCCACTTGTCAGCTGTGTGACGTTGGGCAACTCACTTCGCTTCTCTGTGCCTCATTTCCCTCATCTGTAAAATGGGGATGAAGACTGTGAGCCCCACGGGGGAGTATCTGATTAACTTGTATCTTCCCCACTGCTTAGAACAGAGCATAAGCGCTTAACAAAGCTACTTCCCAAGCGCTTAGTACAGTGCTCTGCACACAATAAGTGCTCAATAAATACGATTGAATGAATGAATGAACAAAAACCGTCATCATTATTATTATTATTTAGGATGTTGGGGTAAACTCAGTTGGTTAGAGCAAGGCACTAATAACGCCAAGGTCGTGGGTTCGATTCACCATAGGGGCCAGTGATGTTTTGTAGCAGTGAGGCCTAGTGGATAGAGCCAAGTCTGGGAGTCAGAAGGTCCCGGGTTCTAATCCTGGCTTCACCACTCGTCTGCTGTGTGACCCTGGGCAAGTCGCTTCACTTCTCTGGGCCTCAGTTCCCTCATCTGGAAAATGGGGATTGAGACTGTGAGCCCCATGGGGGACGGGGACTGTGTCCGACTCAATTTGCTTCTATCCCCCTCAACGCTTAGTATAGTGCCCGGCACTTAGTAAGGGCTTAACAAATCCAACCTTATTATTATTAAAGGCTCTTTTAGATTCCTTTAACATGCTAATCGATCAGTAGCATTTTTTGAGCGCCACTGTGTGCAGAGCACTGATCTTGGAAGAGCATGAACAGCATAAGGATCAGCTTGGTCCTGTAGAGAGAGCCCAGGCCTGGGGACACAGAGGTCCTGGGTTCTAATCCTGGCTCCACCGCTTGTCTGCTGTGTGACCCTGGGTAAGTCGCTTCACTTCTCTGGGCCTCAGTTCCCTCCTCTGTAAAATGGGGATTGAGACGGTGAGCCCCATGTGGGGCAGGGACTGTGTCCAACCTGATGAGGTTGTATATTCAATCATTCATTCAATCGTATTTATTGAGCGCTTAGTGTGTGCAGAGCGCTGTACTAAACGCTTGGGAGAGTATAATATAACAATAAACAGACACATTCCCTGCCCAGTATGAGCTTATATCTGAGAGACGGGCTCAGTCGCAGTGAGCCTGGTCCCTAGCAAACACTTAACAAATAATATTTAAAAACAAAATAATAATAACAATAATAATGGTATTTATTAAGTGCTTACTATGTACTAAGCACTGGGGTGGATACCAGCAAAAATCAGATTGGACACTGTCCCTGTCCCCCATGGGGCTTACAGTCTCAATTCCCATTTTACAGATGAGGTAGCTGAGGCCCAGGAGAAGTCAAGTGACTTACCCAAGGTCACACAGCAGACACGTAAGTGCTCAATAAATACAATTGCACTGGGGTGGATATCAGCGAAAATCAGGTTGGACACAGTCCCTGGTCCCTAGCAAACACTTAACAAATAATATTTAAAAACAAAATAATAATAACAATAATAATGGTATTTATTAAGTGCTTACTATGTACTAAGCACTGGGGTGGATACCAGCAAAAATCAGAGTGGACACTGTCCCTGTCCCCCATGGGGCTTACGGTCTCAATTCCCATTTTACAGATGAGGTAACTGAGGCCCAGAGAAGTCAAGTGACTTACCCAAGGTCACACAGCAGACACGTAAGTGCTCAATAAATACAATTGCACTGGGGTGGATATCAGCGAAAATCAGGTTGGACACAGTCCCTGGTCCCTAGCAAACACTTAACAAATAATATTTAAAAACAAAATAATAATAACAATAATAATGGTATTTATTAAGTGCTTACTATGTACTAAGCACTGGGGTGGATACCAGCAAAAATCAGAGTGGACACTGTCCCTGTCCCCCATGGGGCTTACGGTCTCAATTCCCATTTTACAGATGAGGTAACTGAGGCCCAGAGAAGTCAAGTGACTTACCCAAGGTCACACAGCAGACACAAAAGTGCTCAATAAATGTGATCAATTGATTGATGACTGGTCGAGGACGAGACCAGAAGAAGATGGAACGGGGCATCCCATCCTGACTTGTTGGGTGTCAGCCTGCAGTAATATTAATAAAAGTATTAATAATCACGATAATGATGATGATGGTATTTGTTAAGTGCTTACTATGTGCCAAGCACTGTAATAATAATAAAAATTATGGCATTATTATAGTATTTGTTAAGTGCTTACTATGTGCCAAGCATTGTAATAATACTAATAATTATGGTGTTATTATGGTATTTGTTAAGTGCTTACTCTGTGCCAGACACTGTAATAATAATAATAATAATAATAATAGTATTTGTTAAGCGCTTACTATGTGCCAAGCACTGTTCTAAGCACTGGGGGAGATACAAGGTGATCAGGTTGCCCCACGAGGGGCTCACAGTCTTCATCCCCATTTTCCAGATGAGGGAACTGAGGCCCAGAGAAGTGAAGCGGCTTACCCAAGGTCACACAGTAGACAAGTGGCGGAGCCGGGATTAATAATAATAATAATAATAATAATAATAATAATAATAATAATGATAGCATTAATTAAGCGCTTACTATGTGCAAAGCACTGTTCTAAGCGCTGGGGAGGTTCCAAGGTGATCAGGTTGTCCCACGGGGGGCTCACAGTGTTAATCCCCATTATACAGATGAGGTAACTAAGGCCCAGAGAAGTGAAGTGACTTGCCCGTAGTCACACAGCTGACAAGCAGAAGAAGAAGCAGAGCGTGGCTCAGTGGAAAGAGCCCGGGCTTTGGAGTCAGAGGTCATGGGTTCGAATCCCAGCTCCGCCACTTGTCAGCTGTGTGACTTTGGGCAAAACACTTCACTTCTCTGGGCCTCAGTTCCCTCATCTGGAAAAGCAGAGAAGCAGCTTTCAAATCCCGGCTCTGCCAATTGTCAGCTGTGTGACTTTGGGCAAGTCACTTCACTTCTCTGGGTCTCAGTTACCCCATCTGTAAAATGGGGACTAAGACTGTGAGCCCCAAGTGGGACAAGCTGCTCACCTTGTAACCTCCCCAGGGCTTAGAACAGTGCTTTGCACATAGTAAGTGCTTAATAAATGCCATTATTATTATTATTATTAAAATGGGGATTAAGTCTGTGAGCCCCACGTGGAACAACTTGATTAAGAAGCAGTGTGGCTCAGTGGAAAGAGCCCGGGCTTTGGAGTCAGAGGGCCGGGGTTCAAATCGCGGCTCCGCCAATTGCCAGCTGTGTGACTTTGGGCAAGTCATTTAACTTCTCTGTGCCTCAGTTCCCTCATCTGTAAAATGGGGATTAAAACTGTGAGCCCCAAGTGGGACAACCTGCTCACCTTGTAACCTCCCCAGTGCTTAGAACAGTGCTTTGCACATAGTAAGCGCTTAATAAATGCCATTATTATTATTATTAAAATGGGGATTAAGTCTGTGAGCCCCACGTGGGACAACGTGATTACCTTGTATCTCCCCCAGCGCTTAGAACAGTGCTTTGCACATAGTTAGCACTTAATAAATGTCATTATTATTATTATTATTGTTGTTATTAAAATGGGGATTAAGTCTGTGAGCCCCACGTGGGGCAACTTGATTACCTCGTATCTCCACCAGCGCTTAGAACAGTGCCTGGCACATAGTAAACGCTTAATAAATGTCATTATTGTTATTATAATGGGGATTAAGTCTGTGAGCCCCACGTGGGACAACGTGATTACCTTGTATCTCCCCCAGCGCTTAGAACAGTGCTTTGCACATAGTAAGCGCTTAATAAATGCCATTGTTATTATTATTATTAAAATGGGGATTAAGTCTGTGAGCCCCACGTGGGACAACTTGATTACCTCGTATCTCCCCCAGTGCTTAGAACAGTGCTTGGCACATAGTAAGCGCTTAATAAATGTCATTATTATTATTATTAAAATGGGGATTAAGTCTGTGAGCCCCACGTGGGACAACGTGATTACCTCGTATCTCCCCCAGCGCATAGAACAGTGCTTGGCACATAGTAAGCGCTTAATAAATGCCATTATTCATTCATTCATTCAATCATATTTATTGAGCTCTCACTGTGTGCAGAGCACTGTACTAAGCGCTTGGGAAGTACAAGTTGGCAACATATAGAGACGGTCCCTACCCAACAGTGGGCTCGCAGTCTAGAATGGGCTCACAGTCTAGAATTATTATTATTATTATTAAAATGGGGATTAAGTCTGTGAGCCCCACATGGGACAACGTGATTACCTCGTATCTCCCCCAGCTCTTAGAACAGTGCTCGGCACATAGTAAGCGCTTAATAAATGCCATTATTAGTATTATAATGGGGATTAAGTCTGTGAGCCCCACGTAGGACAGCTGGATTACCTCGTATCTCCCCCAGTGCTTAGAACAGTGCTTGGCACATAGTACGCGCTTAATAAATGCCATTATTATTATTAAAATGGGGATTAAGTCTGTGAGCCCCACGTGGGACAACTTCATTACCTCGTATCTCCCCCAGCGCTTAGAACAGTGCTTGGCACATAGTAAGCACTTAATAAATGTCATTATTCATTCATTCATTCAATCGTATTAATTGAGCTCTTACTGTGTGCAGAGCACTGTACTAAGCGCTTGGGAAGTACAAGTTGGCAACATATAGAGACGGTCCCTACCCAACAACGGGCTCACAGTCTAGAAGGGGGAGACAGACAACAAAACAAAAACATATTAACAGAATAAAATGGCGATTAAAGACTGTGAGCCCCACGTGGGGCAACCTGATGACCTTGTATCTACCCCAGCGTTTAGAACAGTGCTTCGCACATAGTAAGCGCTTAATAAATGCCATTATTCATTCATTCATTCAATCGTATTTAGTGAGCTCTTACTGTGTGCAGTGCACTGTATTAAGCGCTTCGGAGAGTCCAATACAACAGAATTAGCAGACACGTTGTCTTCCCATAACAAGCTGATGGTCCACAGTGGGAGATAAACTTTAATAGAAAGGCAATCCGTCAATGGTATTTATTGAGCGCTATGTGCCAAGCACTGTACTAAGCGCTTGGGAGAGTCCAAAACAACAGAATTAGCAGACACGTTGCCTTCCCATAACAAGCTGACGGTCTATAGTGGGAGATAAACTTTAATAGAAAGTCATTGTTATTATCAAGCAGCGGAGCCGGGATGATGATGATATGGCATTTATTAAGCGCTTACTATGTGCAAAGCACTGTTCTAAGCACTGGGGAGTTTCCAAGGTGATCAGGTTGTCCCATGGGGGGCTCACAGTCTTCATCCCCATTTTCCAGATGAGGGAACTGAGGCCCAGAGAAGTGAAGTGACTGGCCCAAAGTCACCCAGCTGACAATTGGCAGAGCCGGGATTTGAACCCATGACCCCTGACTCCAAAGTGGGACTCTTTCCACTGAGCCCCGCTGCTTCTCTAACCCAGCTGCTCCTGAGTCCCAAGCCCGGGGTGGATCCACTAGGCCTCGACAGGAGTCAGAGTCTGCCGGCGGTGTGGACGATCCGGGAGGGTCAAAGGTCGAAAGGCGGCCTACGGGACCGCCGGGCCGAGGGGAGGCGTCTCCCCCAAGGCCCGGGGTTGGTGGAGACGCTGTCTCTGACCTCTGGTCCTCCCAATAGCCCTCACCCCGCCGGCCTCCCTCCTCGCCCCCGCGGCCGCCCTCAAATCTCCCCGCTGACCCCTGGCACCCTCAGACCGGCTTCGTCCGTCTCCCGGGAAGAACCTCGGATCCATCCGGGTTTCGGGAAAGGGGGCGGCTTGTCCGCTATGTTTCGGGAGAGATCTCTGTCCATCGCCTCCCTGAGCGGACTTCCTCCGTGGGAAGGAGATGAGGAGCGCCCGGGGGATTTGCTCCTCTTCGAGGTGGCTTGGGAGGTGACCAACAAAGGTGAATTTAGGCCGGGGGGACTCAGTAGGGCCTATTCATTCAGTTACATTTAATAATAATAATAATAATAATAATAATAATAATAATAATGGCATTTATTAAGCGCTTACTATGTGCCAAGCACTGTTCTAAGCGCTGGGGAGGTTACAAGGTGATCAGGTTGTCCCACGGGGGGCTCACAGTCTTCATCCCCATTTGTCCTGTCGGGAGAGTCCAATACAACAGAATTAGCAGACTTAGAAGCGCTCAGTCTTCATCCCATTTTACAGATGAGGTAACTGAGGCCCAGAGAAGTGAAGTGACGTGCCCAAAGTCACATAGTTGACAGTTGGCAGAGCCGGGGTTTGAACCCATGACCTTGACTCCAAAGCCCAGGGTCTTTCCACTGAACTCACTATGTTCTTAGCGCTGGGGGGAATACAAGGTGATCAGGTTGGCTCAGTGGAAAGAGCCCGGGCATTGGATTCAGAGGTCATGGGTTCGAATCCCGGCTCCGCCAATTGTCAGCTGGGTGACTTTGGGCAAGTCACTTCACTTCTCTGGGCCTCAGTTCCCTCATCTGGAAAATGGGGATGAAGACTGGGATCCCCACCGTGGGACAACCTGATCACCTTGTAACCTCCCCAGCACTTAGAACAGTGCTTTGCATATAGTAAGCGCTTAATAAATGCCATCATTATTATTATTATTATTATTGTTATAAGTTGTCCCAATTGGGGCTCACAGTCTTCATCCCTAATTGACGGATGAGGTCACTGAGGCACAGAGAAGTTAAGTGACTGGCCCAAAGTCACACCGCCGATAAGCGGCGGAGCCGGGATTAGAAACCGGGATTACAGCCCAGCCCGCTCCCTCTGCTCCTCTGTACCTGTATAGATGTTTGGACGTATTGATTACTCTGTTTATTTATTTTAGTTGTACATATTGATTCGGTTTATTTTATTTTGTTAATATGTTTGGTTTTGTCGTCTGTCTCCCTCTTCTAGACTGTGAGCCCACTGTTGGGTAGGGACGGTCTCTAGATGTTGCCGACTTGGGCTTCCCAAGCGCTTAGTACAGTGCTCTGCACACAGTAAGCGCTCAATAAATGCGATTGAATGAATGAATGAATAATAATAATAATAATAATAATAATGGTATTTGTTAATATCTACTCTATTTATTTTATTTTGTTAATATGTTTGGATTTGTTCTCTGTCTCCCCCTTCTCGACTGTGAGCCCGCTGTTGGGTAGGGACCGTCTCTAGATGTTGCCGACTTGGGCTTCCCAAGCGCTTAGTACAGTGCTCTGCACACAGTAAGCGCTCAGTAAATACGATCGAAGGAATGAATGCCGCTAGCCTCCAAACTGGGCCTCGTTCTCGCCCATCCCGCCCTCCCTCCGCACATCCGCCAAGCTCGCTCTCTTCCTCCCTTCAAAGCCCTACTGAGAGCTCACCTCCTCCAGGAAGCCTTCCCACACTGAGCCCCCTCTTTCCTCTCCCCCACCCAACCTCCTTCCCCTCCCCACAGCCCCTGCATATATATTTGTACAGATTAATGACTCTATTCATTTTACTTGTACATATTTACTATTCTATTTATTTTGTTAATGATGTGCAGCCAGACTGAGCCCCCTCCTTTCTCTCCTCCCCCTCCCCATCCCCCCCGCCTTACCTCCTTCCCCTCCCCACAGCACCTGAATATATGAATATATGTTTGTACGGATTTATTACTCTATTTATTTTATTTGTACATATTTAATCTATTTATTTTATTTTATTAATATGTTTTGTTTTGTTGTCTGTCTCCCCCCAACTCCCCATCCCCCCGCGTTACCTCCTTCCCTTCCCCACAGCACCTGTATATGTGTATAGATGTTTGTACATAGTTAATACTCTATTTATTGATTGATTTTACACGTACATATTTATTCTATTTATTTTTTTTGGTTTATATGTTTGGTTTTGTTGTCTGTCTCCCCCTTTTAGACTGTGAGCACGCTGTTGGGTAGGGACCATCTCTAGATGTTGCCAACTTGTACTTCCCAAGCGCTTAGTACAGTGCTCTGCACACAGTAAGCACTCAATAAATACGATTGGATAAATGAATGAATGACATGGCGGAGCCAGGATTCAAACCCATGACCTTCTGACTCCCAAGCCTATCCACTACGCCATGCTGCTTCTTCACTCTCCCAAGCGTTTAGTACAGTGCTCTTCATGTAGTAAGTGCTCCATAGAAGCAGCGTGGCTCAGTGGACTTGGGAGTGAAAGGTCATGGGTTCGAATCCCGGCTCCACCACTTGTCAGCTGTGTGACTTTGGGCAAGTCACTTCACTTCTCTGGGCCTCAGTTCCCTCATCTGTAAAATGGGGATGAAGACTGTGATCCCTGTGTGGGACAACCTGATCACCTTGTATCTCCCCAGTGCTTAGAACAGTGCTTTGCACAAAGTAAGCGCTTAACAAATACCATCATTATTATTATTATTACAAATATCATTGATAGATTGAATGATTTTATTAAAATCTGCCTCTCCCTGGTGACAGTCATCTTGTTATAGGTAGACAGCATGTCTGCTAATTCTGTTGTATTGGACTCTCCTGAGCGCTTAGTACAGTGCTCTGCACATAGCGCTCAATAAATACCATTGATTGATTGCCTTTCTATTAAAGTTTATCTCCCACTGTAGACCGTCAGGTTGTTATGGGAAGACAACGTGTCTGCTAATTCTGTTGTATTGGACTCTCCCAAGCGCTTAGTACAGTAGAAGACTACATGTCTGCTAATTCTTTTATATTGGACTCTCCCAAGTGCTTAGTACAGTGCTCTGTGCATAGCGCTCAATAAATACCATTGAACGAATGAACTTAACTTCTCTTTGCACCTCATTCATTAATTCAATCGTATTTATTGAGCACTTACTGTATGCAGAGCACTGTACTAAGCGCTTAGGAAGTACAGTTCCCTCATCCACCAAACCCTATCACGAGTTACGTTTGATATCTATTTGTTTATCGTTTCTGAGTTTGCACTTTCCCCTTCCCCTATATTGTAAATTCCCTGGGGGAAAGAGCCCGGGCTTCGGAGTCAGAGGTTGTGGGTTCTAATCCCGGCTCCGCCAGTTGTCAGCTGGGTGACTTTGGGCAAGTCACTTTACTTCCCTGGGCTTCAGTTCCCTCATCTGGAAAATGGGGATTGAGACCGTCAGCCCCCCGTGGGACAACCTGATCACCTTGTTCCCCCCCCCCCCCAGCGCTTAGAACAGTGCTTGGCACATAGTAAGTGCTTAACAAATGCCATTATTATCATTATTATTATTATTATTATTAAACAATGTCTTTATTTTTTGTTATTTCCAAACAACTACTATGGTGCTACACACAAAGTAGTCAGTCAATAATAATGACAATAATGATAATAATAATAATAATAATAATAATAACAATGATGATGTTAATTGTTAAGCACTTACTATGAAATCAGCATGGCCCAGTGGGTAGAGCCCGGGCCTAGGAGCCGGAAGGTAGTGGGTTCTAATCCCAGCTCTGCCACTTGTCTGCTATGTGACCTTGGGCAAGTCACTTCACTTCTCTGGGCCTCAGTGACCTCATCTGGAAAATGGGGATTGAGACTGTGAGCCCCCCGTGGGACAACCTGATCACCTTGTATCCCGCCCTGTACTTAGAACAGTGCTTTGCACAATAGTAAGCACTTAACAAATACCAAAATTATTATTATTATTATTATTATTATTGTCTGCTGTGTGACCTTGGACAAGTCACCTCACTTCTCTGGGCCTCAGTGACCTCATCTGGAAAATGGGGATTGAGACTGTGAGCCCCACGTGGGGCAACCTGATCACCTTGTATCCCCCCTCCAGTGCTTAGAACAGTGCTTGGCATGCAGTAAGCGCTTCACAAATACCAAAATTATTATTATTATTATTGTTGTTATTATTGTCTGCTATGTGACCTCGGACAAGTCACTTCACTTCTCTGGGCCTCAGTGACCTCATCTGGAAAATGGGGATTGAGACTGTGAGCCCCATGTGGGACAACCTGATCACCTCGTATCCCCCCTTCAGTGCTTAGAACAGTGCTTGGCATGCAGTAAGCGCTTCACAAATACCAAAATTATTATTATTATTATTGTTATTATTGTCTGCTGTGTGACCTCGGACAAGTCACTTCACTTCTCTGGGCCTCAGTGACCTCATCTGGAAAATGGGGATTGAGACTGTGAGCCCCACGTGGGACAACCTGATCACCTCGTATCCCCCCTTCAGTGCTTAGAACAGTGCTTGGCACATAGTAAGCGCTTCACAATTAACAAAATTATTATTATTATTATTGTCTGTTGTGTGACCTTGGACAAGTCACTTCACTTCTCTGGGCCTCAGTGACCTCATCTGGAAAATGGGGATGGAGCCCGTGAACCCCACGTGATACAACCTGATGACTTGGAATGTAGTAAGCGCTTAAGAAATACCGTCATTATTATGAACCGTCCTTTCCAGGCGCTTAGTTCAGTGCTCTGCACACAGCGAGCGCTCAATAGATACCACTGAATGACTGTCGGACTGAGCGAGGCCTGTTTCTTCTCTGTCCTCAGTCGGCGGGATCTACACCGTCATCCAGAGCAAGGCCAAGGTGACGGCGGACGAGTGGGGAGAAAACTACTTTCTGATCGGCCCGTATTTCGAACACAACACCAAGACCCAGGTGGAAGAATGCGAGCCCCCCATTGCCGCCGTGAAGATGGCAGTGGACACGATGAATATGCACGGGTGCCAGGTAGAATGTACCCCGCTTCTCGCCCCCAAATCCATGATGAGAGAGCCCCCCTTTCCTCTTCTCCCACTCCCTTTTTTTTTTAATGGCATTTATTAAGCGCTTACTTTCATTCATTCATTCATTCATTCATTCATTCAATCGTATTTATTGAGCACTTTCTATGTGCAGAGCACTGGAATAAGCACTTGGGAAGTCCGAGTTGGCAACATATAGAGACGGTCCCTACCCAACAATCAATCAATCAAACAATCAATTGTATTTATTGAGCGCTTACTATGTGCAGAGCACTGGAATAAGCACTTGGGAAGTCCAAGTTGGCAACATATAGAGACGGTCCCTACCCAACAATCAATCAATCAATCAATCAATCGTATTTATTGAGCGCTTACTGTGTGCAGAGCACTGGACTAAGCGCTTGGGAAGTCCAAGTTGGCAACATATAGAGACGGTACCTACCCAACAATCAATCAATCAATCAATCAATCGTATTTATTGAGCGCTTACTGTGTGCAAAGCACTGGACTAAGCGCTTGGGAAGTCCAAGCTGGCAACATCTAGAGACGGTCCCTACCCAACAGTGGACTCACAGTCTGGAAGGGGGAGACAGACAACAAAACAAAACATATTAACAAAATAAAATAAATAGAATAAATATGTACAAGTAAAATAAATAAATAAATAGAGTAATATGTGCAATCAATCAATCAATCAATCGTATTTATTGAGCGCTTACTGTGTGCAGAGCACTGGACTAAGCGCTTGGGAAGTCCAAGTTGGCAACATATAGAGATGGTACCTACCCAACAGTGGGCTCACAGTCTGGAAGGGGGAGACAGACAACAAAACAAAACATATTAACAAAATAAAATAAATAGAATAAATATGTACAAGTAAAATAAATAGAGTAATATGTGCAATCAATCAATCATATCTATTGAGTGCTTACTGTGTGCAGAGCACTGTACTAAGCGTTTGGGAAGTACAAGATGGCAACATATAGAGGCAGTCTCTACCCAACAGCGGGCTCACAGTCTAGAATGGGGAGACAGACAACAAAACAAAACATATTAACAAAAGAAAATAAATAGAATAAATATGTACAAGTAAAATAAATATATAGAGTAATATGTGCAAGGCACTGTTCTAAGCGCTGGGGAGGTTCCAAGGTGATCAGGTTGTCCCACGTGGGGTTCACAGTCTTCATCCCCATTTGACAGATGGGGTAACTGAGGCCCAGAGAGGTGAAGTGACTTGCCCAAAGTCACCCAGCTGACAAGTGGCAGGGCCAGGATTCGAAACCATGACCTCTGACTCCAAAGTCCGTGCTCTTTCCACTGAGCCACGCTGCTTCTCTAACCTTCTGCATCCCCCTGACTGGCTCCCTTTATTCATCCCCCCCTCCCAGCCCCACACCGCTTATAATAATAATATCGAGTAGAGACCGTCTCTATATGTTGCCAACTTGGACTTCCCAAGCGCTTAGTACAGTGCTCTGCACACAGTAAGCGCTCAATAAATATGACTGAATGAATGAATGACCTCTGATTCCCAGACTGAGCCCCCTCCTCCCCCTCCCCATCACCCCCCGCCTCACCTCCTTCCCCTCCCCACAGCACCTGGATATATGGATAGATGTTTGGACGCATTTATTACTCTATTGTATTTGTACATATTTATTCTATTTATGTTATTTTGTTAATATGTTTTGTTTTGTCCTCTGTCTCCCCCTTCTATCACCATCAATTGTATTTATTGAGTGCTTACTGTGTGCAGAGCACTGTACTAAGCGCTTGACTGCTCTTCTAGACTGTGAGTCCGCTGTTGGGTAGGGATCGTCTCTAGATGTTGCCAACTTGGACTTCCTAAGCACTTAGTACAGTGCTCTGCACACAGTAAGTGCTCAATAATTGCAATTGAATGAATGAATGAATAATAATAATAACGATGACATTTATTAAGCACTTACGGTGTGCCAAGCACTGTTCTAAGCGCTGGGGTAGATACAGGGTCATCAGGTTGTCCCACGAGGGACTCACAGTCTTCATCCCCATTTTCCAGATGAGGGAACTGAGGCCCAGAGAAGTGAAGTGACTTGCCCAAAGTCACACAGCTAAGTGGCGGAGCCGGGATTGGAACCCATGACCTCTGACTCCCAATGATGGCATTTGTTAAGCGCTTACTATATGCAAAGCACTGTTCTAAGCGCTGAAGCGCTCCCAAGCCCGGGCTTTTTCCACTGAGCCACGCTGCTTCTCATGATGTACAGTGCTCTGCACACAGTAAGCGCTCAATAAATACGATTGATTGATTAATGATGGCATTTGTGAAGCGCTTACTAGGTGCCAAGCACTGTTCTAAGCGCTGGGGTAGACACCGTGGCTCACTGGAAAGAGCCCAAGCTTGGGAGTCAGAGGTCATGGGTTCCAATCCCGGCTCCATCACTTGTTAGCTGTAGTGACTTTGGGCAGGTCACATCACTTCTCTGGGCCTCAGTTTACCTCCTCTTTAAAATGGGGAGCGAGACTGTGAGCACCACTGTGTCCAACTCGATTTGCTTGTATCTACCCAGTGCTTAGAACAGTGCCTGGCACATAGTAAGTGCTTAACAAATACCATTCATTCACTCAATCGTATTTATTGAGCGCTTACTGCGTGCAGAGCACTGTACTAAGTGCTTGGGAAGTACAAGTTGGCAACATTCATTCATTCATTCAATCATATTTATTGAACGCTTATTGGGTGCAGAGCACTGTACTAAGCGCTTGAGAAGTCCAAGTTGGCAACATATAGAGACGGTCCCTACCCAACAGTGGGCTCACAGTCTAGACGGGGGAGACAGAGAATAAAACAAAACCTATTAACAAAATAAAATAAATAGAATAAATATGTACAAATAAAATAAATCAATAAATAGAGTAATAAATCTGTACAAAAATATATACATATATACGGGTGCTGTGGGGAGGGGAAGGAGGTAAGGCGGGGGGATGGGGAGGGGGAATAATAATGGCATTTATTAAGCGCTTACTATGTGCAAAGCACTGTTCTAATCGCTGGGGAGGTTACAAGGTGATCAGATTGTCCCACGGGGGGCTCACAGTCTTCATCCCCATTTTCCAGATGAGGGAACTGAGGCCCAGAGAAGTGAAGTGACTTGCCCAAAGTCACACAGCTGACAATTGGCAGAGCCGGGGTTTGAAACCACGACCTCTGACTCCAAAGCCCGGGTTCTTTACTTTCCAAGTGCTCAGCCCAGTGCTCTGCATACAGTAAGCGCTCAAGAAATACGCTTAGAAGCATTCATTCATTCATTCATTCATTCATTCAATCGTATTTATTGAGCGCTTACTGTGTGCAGAGCACCATGGCTTAGTGCAAAGATCGCACGGGGTTGGGAGTCAGAGGTCATGGGTTCTAATCCCGGCTCCGCCACTTGCTAGCTGGGTGACTTTGGCCAGTCACTTCACTTCTCTGGGCCTCAGTGACCTCATCTGGAAAATGGGGATGCAGACCGTGAGCCCCACGTGGGACAACCTGATAATCTCTTACCTATCCCAGTGCCTAGAACAGTGCTTGTCATCCCCGCCCCGTCCCCTCCACTCCCCTTTTCTGGTGGTATTAGTTAAGAGCCTACTATGTGCCAGGCACTGGACTAGGCGTTGAGGGAGGTACAAGCTAAAAATTATTTCACTTGTCCATATTTATTTTATTTTACTTGTACATATTTACTATTCAATTTATTTTATTTTGTTCTATTTTGTTCTATTTATTTTATTTTATTTTATTTTATTTTGTTTTGTTGTCCATCTCCCCCTTCTAGACTGTGAGCCCGTTGTTGGGTAGGGACCGTCTCTAGATGTTGCCAACTTGGACTTCCCAAGCGCTTAGTCCAGTGCTCTGCACACAGTTAGCGCTCAATTCATTCATTCATTCAATCATATTTATTGAGCGCTCAATAAATTATTATTATATTATTATATTATATATTATTATAATATAACATTATAGTATAATAAAAATTATTATTCATTCATTCAATTGTATTTATTGAGCACTCAATAAACGATTGAATGAATGAATGAATAATACTAATAATAATAATGATGGCATTTATTAAGCGCTTACTCTGTGCAAAGCACTGTTCTAAGCGCTGGGGAGGTTACAAGGTGATCAGGTTGTCCCATGGGCGGCTCACAGTTTTAATCCCCATTTTCCAGATGAGGGAACTGAGGCCCAGAGAAGTGAAGTGACTTGCCCAAAGTCACACAGCTGACAACTGGTGGAGCCGGGGCTTGAACTCATGACGTCCGACTCCAAAGCCCGGGCTCTTTCCACTGAGCCACGCTGCTTCTCGAAGCGCTCAGCAAATACCATCATCATCACTGAATACGATTGAATGAATGAACAACTAGGGCAATAGACAAACCCATTCCCTGCCCATGAGGAGCTCGGTCCCGTGGCCCCCAGGTGCACGGTGGGAGGTGGCCGACTGAGGGGAGCCAGTTGGGGTGATGCCCCCCAAGCGTTTCCCCCATCCTCGGCCCAGTCCCATGGACCCCAGGTGCACGGTGGGAGGTGGCTGACTGAGGAGAGACAGTTGGGGTGATACCCCCACACATTTCCCCCAACTTTGGCCCAGTCCTGTGGTCCCCAAGTGCACTGTGGAAGGTTGCTGACTGAGCGGTGCCAGTTGGGGTGATGCCCCCCACGCATTTCCCCCATCCTCAGCCTGGTCCTGTGGTCCCCAAGTGCACTGTGGGAGGTGGCTGACTGAGGGGAGACAGTTGGGGTGATGCCCCCCATGCATTTCCCCCATCCTCGGCCTGATCCTGTGGTCCCCAACTGCACTGTGGGAGGCGGCTGACTGAGCGGAGCCAGTTGGGGTGATGTCCCCCGCGTGTTTCCCCCAACTTTGGCCTGGTCCTGTGGTCCCCAGGTGCATGGTAGGAGGTGGCTGACTGAGGGGAGCCAGTTGGGGTGATGCCCCCCACGCGTTTCCCCCATTCTCGGCCTGGTCCCATGGACCCCAGGTGAATGGTGGGAGGTGGCTGACTGAGGGGAGCCAGTTGGGGTGATGCCCCCCACGCGTTTCCCCCATCCTTGGCCTGGTCCTGTGGTCCCCAGGTGCATGGTGGGAGGTGGTTGACTGAGGGGGATCCATCTGGGGTGATGTCCCCGACACATTTCCCCGCATCCTCAGCCTGGTCCTGTGGTCCCCAAGTGCACTGTGGGAGGCGGCTGTCTGAGGGGAGCCAGTTGGGGTGATGATGCCCCCCACGCGTTTTCCCCATCCTCCAGCCTATCCCGTGGTCCCCAGGTGCATGGTGGGAGGTGGTTGACTGAGGGGATCCAGTTGGGGTGATGCCCCCCACATGTTTCCCCCCATCCTCAGCCTGGTCCTGTGGTCCCCAGGTGCATTGTGGGAGGTGGCCGACTGAGGGGAGCCAGTTGGGATGATGCTCCCCACGCGTTTCTCCCATCCTCGGCCCAATCCCAAGGACCCAGGTGCATTGTGGGAGGTGGCTGACTGAGGGGAGCCAGTTGGGGTGATGCCCCCCACATGTTTCCCCCATCCTTGCAGATGCACTGTGGGAGGTGGCTGACTGAGGGGAGCCAGTTGGGGTGATGCCCCCACATATTTCCCCCAACTTTGGCCTGGTCCTGTGGTCCCCAGGTGCATGGTGGGAGGTGGCTGACTGAGGGGGATCCATCTGGGGTGATGCCCCCCACATATCCCCCATCCTTGGCCTGGTCCTGTGGCCCCCAAGTGCACTATGGGAGGTGGCCAACTGAGGGGAGCCAGTTGGGGTGATGCCCCCCATGCGTTTTCCCATCCTCAGCCTGGTCCTGTGGTCCCCAAGTGAACTGTGGAAGGTGCCTGACTGAGTGGTGCCAGTTGGGGTGATGCCCCCCACGCATTTCCCCCATCCTTGGCCTGGTCCTGTGGTCCCCAAATGAACTGTGGGAGGTGGCTGACTGAGGGGAGCCAGTTGGGGTGATGCCCCCACACATTTCCCCCATCCTTGGCCTAGTCCTGGGGTCCCCAAGTGCACTGTGGTGGGTGGCTGACTGAGGGGAGGGTGTGATAGCCCCACACATATCCCCCCATCCTCAGCCTGGTCCCCCAGGCACACTGTGGGAGGTGTCTACCTGAGAGGAACCTCCAAGGGTGATGCCCCCACCATATCTCCCCCATCCTCAACCCGGTCCCGTGGTCCCCAGATGCCTCTGTGGGAGGCGGCTGATTGAGGGGACCCCCCCGGGGGGATGCCCCCACACGTTTCCCCCCCATCTTCGGCCCGCTCCTATGGTCCCCAGGTGCACTGCGGTAGGTGGCTGACGGAGGGGAGCCCGCCAGTGGTGCTTTTGGACGTCGGCGCGTCGGCCTGCGGCCTGGACCGCTGGCGGGGGGACCTGCGGGAGGCCTGCGGGGTGGCCATCCCCCACCACGACCGCGAGGCCGACGACATGCTCATCTTCGGCTCCCTCACCGCCTGGTTTCTCAAAGAGGTAATCGACCAGCGTCGCCACGCGGGGCCTAATCAATCAATCAGTCGTATTTATTGAGCGCTGACTGTGTGCAGAGCACTGGACTAAGCCTAGGCCTGGGGCGAGCCACTTCGCCGCTTTGGACCTCGGTGACCTCCTCTGGAAAATGGGGGCGAAGACCGTGAGGCCCACGGGGGACTCCCACGTCTAGACTGTCAGCCCGTTGTTGGGTAGGGACCGTCTCTATAGGTTGCCGATTTGTAATAATAATAATAATCATCATCATCATCAATCGTATTTATTGAGCACTTACTATGTGCAGAGCACTGTACTAAGCGCTTGGGAAGTACAAGTTGGCAACACACAGAGACAGTCCCTACCCAACAGTGGGCTCACAGTCTAAAAGGGGGAGACGGAGAACAAAACCAAACATACTAACAAAATAAAATATATAGAACAGATATGTACAAGTAAAATAAATAAATAGAGTAATAAATCTGTACAAACATATATCCATCTATACAGGTGCTGTGGGGAAGGGAAGGAGGTAAGATGTGGGGGGATGGAGAGGGGGACAAGGGGGAGAGGAAGGAAGGGGCTCAGTCTGGGAAGGCCTCCTGGAGGAGGTGAGCTCTCAGTAGGGCCTTAAATAATGGCATTTATTAAGCGCTTACTATGTTCTAAGCTCTGGGGAGGTGACAAGGTGATCAGGTTGTCCCATGTGGGGTTCATAGTCTTCATCCCCGTTTTACAGATG
Source organism: Tachyglossus aculeatus (assembly GCF_015852505.1). Classification (NCBI taxonomy): domain Eukaryota; kingdom Metazoa; phylum Chordata; class Mammalia; order Monotremata; family Tachyglossidae; genus Tachyglossus; species Tachyglossus aculeatus. The sequence continues at coordinate 170,582,872 of NC_052067.1, forward strand.
AGGGAACTGAGGGGGGAGGTGACAAGGTGATCAGGTTGTCCCACGAGGGGCTCACGGTCTTCATCCCCATTTTCCAGATGAGGTAACAGAGGCCCAGAGAAGTGAAGTGACTCGCCCAAAGTCACCCAGCAGACAAGTGGTGGAGCCGGGATTTGAACCCATGACCTCTGACTCCAAAGCCCGTGCCCTTTCCACTGAGCCACACTGCTTCCCAAGCGCTTAGTACGGTACTCTGCACACAGTAAGCGCTCAATAAATACGTTGAATGAATCGCTGGGGCTGCATCCAACCCGTTTAGCTCGCATCTCCCCCAGCGTTTAGAACAGGGCTTGATACATGCATTCATTCAGTCGTATTTATTGAGCGCTTCCTGTGTGCAGAGCACTGTACTAAGCGCTTGGGAAGTCCAAGGCGGCAACATGTAGAGACGGTCCCTACCCAACAACCGGCTCACAGTCTAGAAGGGGGAAGACAGAAAACAAAACAAAACGTGTAGACAGGTGGGGTACATAGTAAGCGCTCAACAAATACCATCATTATCAACATTATTAGAGAAGCAGCGTGGCTCAGTGGAAAAAGCACAGGTTTTGGAGTCAGAGGTTATGGGTTCAAATCCCAGCTCCGCCACTTGTCAGCTGTGTGACTTTGGGCAAGTCACTTCACTTCCCTGAGCCTCAGTGACCTCATCTGTAAAATAGGAATTAAGACTGTGAGCCCCCCGTGGGACAACCTGATCACCTTGTATCCCCCCGGCGCTTAGAACAGTGCTTGGCACATAGTAAGCACATAACAAATGCCAGCATCATCATCATTATTGCTCTATCCACCAGGCCACACCGCCTTGCTCTCCATTTCTTTCTCCTTCTCTTGAGAAGCAGCGTGGCTCAGTGGAAAGAGCCCGGGCTCTGGAGTCCGAGGTCATGGGTTCAAATCCCGGCTCCGCCACTCGTCAGCTGGGTGACTTTGGGCAAGTCGCTTCTCTGGGCCTCAGTTCCCTCATCCGTCAAATGGGGATGAAGACTGTGAGCCCCACGTGGGACAACCTGATCACCTTGTATCACCCCGGCGCTTAGCACAGTTCTTTGCATGTAGTATATATGTATATATGGTTGTACATATTTATTACTCTATTTATTTATTTATTTATTTTACTTGTACATTTCTATCCTATTTATTTTATTTTGTTGGTATGTTTGGTTCTGTTCTCTGTCTCCCCCTTTTAGACTGTGAGCCCACTGTTGGGTAGGGACTGTCTCTATGTGTTGCCAATTTGTACAGTGCTTAGTACAGTGCTCTGCACATAGTAAGCGCTCAATAAATACGATTGATTGATTGATAGTAAGCGCTTAACGAATGCCATCATTATTATTATTATTCTCTTAGCTGACTGATCACCTCGAGGGGAAGCCGGTGATCGCCCACTTCCACGAGTGGCAGGCGGGCATCGGGCTGATCCTCTCCCGCTTCCGGAAGCTTCCCGTGGCCACCGTGTTCACGACGCACGCCACACTGCTTGGACGCCACCTCTGCGCGGCCAACGTCGATTTCTACAACCACCTCGACGAGGTAGGGGAAAGAGCCCGGGCCTGGAAATCAGAGGTCGTGGGTTCTAATCCCGGCTCCCCCGCCTGTCTGCTGTGTGACCTTGGGCAAGTCGCTTCACTTCTCTGGGCCTCAGTTCCCTCATCTGGAAAATGGGGATGAAGACTGTGAGCCCCCCGTGCGACAACCTGATCACCTTGTAACCTCCCCAGAGCTTAGAACAGTGCTTTGCACATAGTAAGCGCTTAATAAATGCCATTATTATTATTATTATTATTATCATCATTATTATTATTAAAATAAGGATGAAGACTGTGAGCCCCACGTGGGACAGGGACTGGGCCCAACCTTATCTGCTTGTACCAAACCCAGTGCTTAGTACGGTGCCTGACACATAAAAAGCGCTTAACAAATACAATTATTGTTATTATTACCTGATGACCTTGTATCTACTCCAGTGCTTAGAAGAGTACTTTGCACATAGTAAGAGCTTAATAAATGCCATTATTATTATTATTATTATTAAAATGGGGATGAAGACTGTGAGCCCCACATGGGACAGGGACTGGGCCCAGCCTTATTTGCTTGTACCAAACCCAGCGCTTAGTACGGTGCCTGACACATAAAAAGAGCTTAACAAATACCACAACTATTATTATGATTATTACCTGATGACCTTGTATCTACTCCAGTGCTTAGAAGAGTACTTTGCACATAGTAAGAGCTTAATAAATGCCATTATTATTATTATTATTATTAAAATGGGGATGAAGACTGTGAGCCCCACATGGGACAGGGACTGGGCCCAGCCTTATTTGCTTGTACCAAACCCAGCGCTTAGTACGGTGCCTGACACATAAAAAGAGCTTAACAAATACCACAACTATTATTATGATTATTACCTGATGACCTTGTATCTACTCCAGTGCTTAGAACAGTGCTTTGCACATAGTAAGTGCTTAATAAATGCCATTATTATTTTTATTATTATTATTAAAATGGGTATGAAGACTGTGAGCCCCACGTGGGACAGGGACTGGGCCCAACCTTATTTGCTTGTACCAAACCCAGCGCTTAGTATGGTGCCTGACACATAGAAAGCGCTTAACAAATACCACAATTATTGTTATCATTACCTGATGACCTTGTATCTACTCCAGGGCTTAGAACAGTGCTTTGCACATAGTAAGCACTTCATAAATGTCATTATTATTATTATTATTAAAATGGGGATGAAGACTGTGAACCCCACGTGGGACAGGGACTGGGCCCAACCTTATTTGCTTTTACCAAACCCAGTGCTTAGTACAGTGCCTGACACATAAAAGGTGCTTAACAAATACCACAATTATTATTATTATTACCTGATGACCTCGTATCTACTCCAGTGCTTAGAACAGTGCTTTGCACATAGTAAACGCTTAATAAATGCCATTATTATTATTATTATTATTATTATTATTATTATTATTAAAATGGGGATGAAGACTGTGAACCCCACGTGGGACAGGGACTGGGCCCAACCTTATTTGCTTGTACCAAACCCAGCGCTTAGTACGGTGCCTGACACATAAAAAGCGCTTAACAAATACCACAATTATTATTATTATTACCTGATGACCTTGTATCTACTCCAGTGCTTAGAACAGTGCTTTGCACATAGTAAGCGCTTAATAAATGCCATCATTATTATTATTATTAACAGTGCTTGGCACATAGTAGGAGCATAAGAACTATTGTACTTCCCAAGCGCTTAGTACAGTGCTCTACACACAGTAAGCGCTTAATAAATGCCATCATTATTATTATTATTATTATTATTATTATTATTAACAGTGCTTGGCACATAGTAGGAGCATAACAACTATTGTACTTCCCAAGCGCTTAATACGGTGCTCTACACACAGTAAGCGCTCAATAAGTACGATTGACTGAATGAATGAACTATTATTATTCATTCATTCAATTGTACTTATTGAGAACTTACTGTGTGCTAAATATTCTACTGTTATTATTATTATTATTATTATTGTTATTATTATTAAGGTAGGCCCACTTCCTCCTCAGCATGGCCTTGTGGAAAGAGCCCGAGCCTGGAAATCAGAGGACGTGGGTTCGAATCCCGGCTCTGCCACATGTCTGCTGGGTGACCTTGGGAAAGTCACTTTGCTTCTCTGGGCCTCAGTGACCTCATCCACCCCAGCGCTTAGTATGGTGCCTGGCTTGTACTTCCCAAGCGCTTAGTACGGTGCTCTGCATGCAGTAAGCGCTCAATAAATACGATTGAATGAATGAATGAATTTATTTTACTTGTACATATTTACTATTCTATTTATTTTATTTTGTTAATATGTGCTGTTTTGTCGTCTGTCTCCCACTGTGAGCCCGCTGTTGGGTAGGGACCATCTCTATATGTTGACAACTTGGACTTCCCAAGCGCTTAGTACAGTTCTCTGCACACAATAAGCGCTCAATAAATACAATTGAATGAATGAATGAATTTATTTATTTTACTTGTACATATTTACTAATCCATTTATTTTGTTAATATGTGTTGTTTTGTCATCTATCTCCCACTGTGAGCCCGCTGTTGGGTAGGGACCATCTCTATATGTTGCCAACTTGGACTTCCTAAGCGCTTAGTACAGTGCTCTGCACACAGTAAGCGCTCAATAAATACCATTGAATGAATGAATGAATGAATGAATGAATGAATGAATAAGGGCTTGACAAATAGCCCCATTATTCATATTATTAATAATGATGGCATTTGTTAGGCACTTACTATGTGCAAAGCACTGTTCTAAGCGCTGGGGGGATACAAGGTGATCGGGTTGTCCCACATGGGGCTCACCGTCTTAATCCCCATTTTACAAACGAGGTCACTGAGGCTCAGAGAAGTTCAGTGACTTGCTCAAAGTCACACAGCAGACACGTGGAGGAGGCGGGATTAGAACCCATGACCTCTGACTCCCAACCCCGTGCTTTTCCCACTGAGCCACGCTGCTTCCCGTGGCTCACAATAATTACTATTATTATTACTAGTAATAATTACTACTATTATTATTACTTGCTATTATTATTATGTTCCAAAGGAGGTATCAGGCAATCAGCGCTTAGAACAGTCAATAGACAAGCAGCGTGGCTCAGTGGAAAGAGCCCGGGCTTTGGAGTCAGAGGTCGTGGGTTCGAATCCCGGCTCCGCCATTCTGTCAGCTGGGTGACTTTGGGCAAATCACTTCACTTCTCTGGGCCTCAGTGACCTCATCTGTAAAATGGGGATTAAGACTGTGAGCCCCACGTGGGACAACCTGATCACCTTGTAACCTTCCCAGCACTTAGAACAGTGCTTTGCACATAGTAAGTGCTTAATAAATGCCATTATTATTATTATTTATTAATCAACAAATCGTATTTCCTGAGCACTTACAGTGTGGAGAGCACTGTACTAAGCGCTTGGGAGAGTCCGCTATCAAAGAAAGAGAGAGGTTTCCAGACAGATATGAATAGAATTAAATAAGTGACAGGTACGGACATAAGTGGTGTGGGACTCGGATAATAATAACAACAACAACAACAACAATAATAATAATAATAATAACAATAATAATAATAATAATAACGGCATTTGTTAAGTGCTTACTATGTGCAAAGCACTGTTCTAAGTGCTGGGGAGGATACAAGGTGATCAGGTTGTCCCACTTGGGGCTCACAGCCTTTATCCCCATTTTATTCATTCATTCATTCAATCATATTTATTGAGTGCTTACTGTGTGCAGAGCACTGTACTAAGCGCTTGGGAAGTACAAATCGGCAACATATAGAGACGGTCCCTAACCAACAACGGGCTCACAGTCTAGAAACAGATGAGGGAACTGAGGCCCAGAGAAGTGAAGTGACTTGCCCAGAGTCACACAGCTGACAAGTGGGAGAGCAAGGATTAGAACCCATGACCTCTGACTCCCAAGCCCGGGCTCTTTCCCCTGAGCCACGCTGCTCCTCGAATCCCCATTTTCCAGATGAGGGAAGTGAGGCCAAGCGAAGTGAAGTGACTTGCCCAAAGCCACACAGCTGACAATTGGCAGTGCCGGATTTGAACCCATGACCTCTGACTCCAAAGCCCAGGCTGGATGGGGGATGAAGGAAGGGAGCGAGTCAGGAGGACTCAGGAGGGAGTGGGAGAAGAGGAAAGGGGGGAATTAGGGAAGGCCTCTGGGAGGAGGTGGGATGAAAATAAGGTTTTGAAGACTGAACCCCCTCCTTCCTCTTCCCCTCGTCCCCCTCTCCATCCCCGCCATCTTACCTCCTTCCCTTCCCCACAGCACCTGTATATAAGTATATATATTTGTACAGATTTATTACTCTATTTATTTATTTATTTTACTTGTACATATCTATTCTATTTATTTTATTTTGTTAGTATGTTTGGTTTTATCATCTGTCTCCCCCTTCTAGACTGTGAGCCCGCTGTTGGGTAGGGACCGTCTCTAGATGTTGCCAACTTGGACTTCCCAAGCGCTTAGAACAGTGCTCTGCACACAGTAAGCGCTCAATAAATACGATTGATTGATTGATTGATTGATTGATTGATCGGAGGGGGGAGAGGAATTGTCCGTGGGATGTGAGGAGGGAGGCCGTTCCAGGCCGGAGACAGGACGCGGGCCGGGGGTCGGCGGAGAGACGGGCGAGATGGAGGCCCAGGGAGGAGGTGGGCATTCAGAGGAGCAAAGTTGAGATGCCGTGAAAGTGGAACCGATGGGATTTGATGACAGATCGAATATGAGAGTTTATTTATTCATTCAAACATATTTATGAAGCGCTCACGGTAGTTCATTCATTCATTCAAACATATTTATGAAGCGCTCACGGTGTACAGAGCACTGTAATAATAATAATGAGAATGGCATTTGTTAAGTGCTTACTATGTGCGAAGCATTTGTCCACATTTATTCTATTTATTTTATTTTGTGAATACGTTTTGTTTTGTCGTCTGTCTCCCCCTTCTAGACTGTGAGCCCGCCGTTGGGTAGGGACCGTCTCTACATGTTGCCAACTTGGACTTCCCAAGCGCTTTCTAGACTGTGAGCCCACTGCTGGGTAGGGACTGTCTCTATATGTTGCCAACTTGTACTTCCCAAGCACTTAGTACAGTGCTCTGCACACAGTAAGCGTTCAATAAATACGATTGATTGATTGCTTAGGACAGTGCTCTGCACACAGTAAGCGCTCAATAAATACGATTGAATGAAAGAATGAATGTTCTAAGCCCTGAGGGGGGGATATAAGGTGATTAGATTGTTCCACAGGGGGATCACGGTCTTCATTCCCATTTTACAGATGAGGGAACTGAGGCTCAGAGAAGTGAAGTGACTTGCCCGAGGTCACACAGCAGACATTGGGTAGGGACCATCTCTATATGTTGCCAACTTGGACTTCCCAAGCGCTTAGTCCAGTGCTCAGCACACAGTAAGCGCTCAATAAATACGATTGGATGAATGAATGAACAAATACCATAATTATTATTATTATTAGGAGAGGACAATAGAACACAATAAACAGACATATTCCCTGCCCACAGCGAGCTTACAGTCTAGGGGGGGAGATTCCAACAGCACTTGTGTATATTTGAACAAATTCATTACTCTATTTTATTAATGAACCATTATTATCATTATTATTATTATTATTCGGAGAGGACAATAAAACACAATAAACAGACACATTCCCTGCCCACAGCGAGCTTACAGTCTAGAGGGGGAGATTCCAACAGCGCTTGTGTATATCTGTACATATTCTTTACTCTATTTATTTTATTAATGATGTGCATATAGCTATAATTCTATTTATTCTGATGGTATTGACGCCTGCCTACTTGTTTTGTTTTGCTGTCTGTCTCCCCCTTTCTAGACTGTGAGCCCGTTGTGGGCAGGGATTGTCCCTCTTTGTTGCTGAATTGTACTTTCCAAGCGCTTAGTCCAGTGCTCTGCCCACAGTAAGGCTCAATAAAAACGATTGAATGAATGCATGAACGCTTAGAACAGTGCCTGGCACATGGTAAGCGTTTAGCAAATACCACAAAAAGAAAAACAAACTAAAAGACTCAAGGAATCTTGTCTTTCTCTTCTAAAATTCTGCCCGGACGGTGACATTTCACTGGGCACCAGCAGGGGACGCTGGCGCAGCATCACCATTTTTTCTTTGAGCAGTTGGTCAGTCGTTCATTCGTTCCTTCCTTCCTTCCTTCCTTCCTTCCTTCCTTCCTTCATTCATTCATTCCTTTATTCATTCATTCATTCATTCATTCTTCATTCATTCTTCATTCATTCTTCCTTCCTTCCTTCATTCATTCATTCTTCATTCATTCATTCTTCATTCATTCTTCCTTCCTTCCTTCATTCATTCATTCTTCATTCATTCATTCTTCATTCATTCATTCATTCTTCATTCATTCTTCATTCTTCATTCATTCATTCATTCATTCTTCATTCATTCTTCATTCATTCTTCATTCATTCTTCATTCATTCATTCATTCTTCATTCATTCATTCTTCATTCATTCATTCTTTCATTCTTCATTCATTCATTGATTCATTCTTCATTATTCATTCATTCGTTCATTCATTCATTCATTCTTCATTCATTCTTCATTCTTCATTCTTTCATTCTTCATTCATTCATTCATTCATTCTTCATTATTCATTCATTCATTCATTCTTCATTCATTCTTCATTATTCATTCATTCATTCTTCATTCATTCTTCATTCATTCATTCACTCACTCATTCATTCTTCGTTCATTCGTTCATTCAATCATTCATTTTTTTAAATCATTCATTCTTTCTTTCAATCATTCATTCTTTCATTCTTTCAATCATTCATTCTTTCTTCATTCATTCATTCTTCTTTCTTCACTCACTCACTCATTCATTCATTCATTCATTCTTCATTCTTCATACATTCACTCTCATGCATTCATTCATTCGTTCATTCATTCATTCATTCAATCATTCGTTTTTTTCAATCATTCATTCTTTCATTCATTCTTTCTTTCTTTCTTTCTTTCAATCATTCATTCATTCATTCTTTCTTTCAATCATTCATTCATTCATTCTTTCTTTCTTTCAATCATTCATTCATTCTTTCTTTCAATCGTTCATTCATTCATTCTTTCTTTCAATCATTCATTCATTCATTTATTCATTCATTCACTCATTCATTCAATCATCCATTCAATCACTCGGGAGCAGCATGGCTCAGTGGAAAGAGCCCAGGTTTGGGAGTCAGAGGTCATAGGTTCTAATCCCGGCTCTGCCACTTGTCAGCTGGGTAACCTTGGGCAAGTCACAGTGAGCCCCACGTGGCACAACCTATGATGCTGTTTCCCCCGCAGGGCTTCAAACAGTGCTTGGCACATAGTAAGCTCTTGGCAATAATACTATTCTATTTATTTTATTTTGTTAATATGTTTTGTTTTGTCATCTGTCTCCCCCTTCCAGACTGTGAGCCTGCTGTAGGGTAGGGACCGTCTCTAGATGTTGCCGACTTGGACTTCCCAAGCGCTTAGTCCAGTGCTCTGCACACAGTAAGCGCTCAATAAATATGATTGAATGAAAGAATCATCATTATTATTATTATTATTGTCAGCTGTGTGACTCAAGTCACTTCACTTTTCTGTGCCTCAGTTCCCTCATCTGTCAAATGGGGATTAAAACTGTGAGCCCCACGGGGAACAACCTGATCGCCTTGTATCTCTCCCCAGGGCTTAAAATGGTGCTTGGCATATAGTAAGCGCTTAACAAATGCCATCATTATTATTATTATTCTCTGCATTCATGGGTGTATTCATTCAATCGTATTTATTGAGCGCTTACTGCGTGCAGAGCACTGTACTAAGCGCTTGGGAAGCCCAAGTTGGCAACATCTAGAGATGGTCCCTACTCAACAACGGGCTCACAGTCTTGCGTGGGGGCCTGTGGGCATTCATTCATTCAATGGTATTTATTGAGCGCTTACTGTGTGCAGAGCACTGTACTAAGTGCTTGGGAACTCCAAGTCGGCAACATATAGAGACGGTCCCTACCCAACAACGGGTTCACAGGCATGTGGCTCAGTGGAAAGAGCGTGGGCTTTGGAGTCGGAGGTCATGGGTTCGAATCCCAAATCCACCACATTCATTCATTCATTCAATCGTACTTATTGAGTGCTTACAGTGTGCAGAGCACTGTACTAAGCGCTTGGGAAGTACAAGTTGGCAGATGTCTGCTGGGCATGTCACTTCACTTCTCTGAGCCTCAGTTCCCTCATCTGTCAAATGGGGATGAATACTGTGAGCCCCACGTGGAACAATCTGATCACTTTGTATAATAATAATAATAATAGCATTTATTAAGCACTTACTATGTGCAAAGCACTGTTCTAAGCACTGGGGAGGATACAAGCTGATCATGTTGTTCCACGGGGGGCTCACAGTCTTAATCCCCATTTTACAGATGAGGTAACTGAGGCGGAGAGAAGTTAACTGACTTGCCCAAAGTCGCACAGCCAACAAGTGACAGAGGCGGGATTTGAACCCATAACCTCTGACTCCAAAACCCGGGCTCTTTCCACTGAGCCACGCTGCTTCTTGTATCCCCCCAGCGCTTAGATCAGTGCTTTGCAAATAGTAAGCACTTAACAAATGCCATTATTATTATTATCATTATTTCATTAATTCACTCATTCATTCAATTGTATTTATTGAGCGCTTACTGCATGCAGAGCACTGGACTAAGCGCTTGGGAAGTACAAGTCGGCAACATCTAGAGATGGTCCCTACCCAACAGCAGGCTCACAGTCTAGAAGGGGGAGACAGAACAAAACTAAACATATTAACAGAATAAAATAAATAGAATAAATATGTACTAATAAAATAAATAAATAAATAGATTATTATGCGGTGTACTGTAATGGTATTCACTCATTCAATCAAATTTATTGAGCACTTACTCTGTGCAGAGCACTATACTAAGCGCTTGGGAAGTCCAAGTCGGCAACGTCTAGAAACGGTCCCTACCCAACAGCGGGCTCACGGTCTAGGAGGGGGAGACAGACAACAAAACAAAGCATATTAACAAAATAGAATAAATAGAATAAATATGTACAAATCATCATCATCATCATCAATCGTATTTATTGAGTGCTTACTATGTGCAGAGCTCTGTACTAAGTGCTTGGGAAGTACAAATTGGCAACATATAGAGACAGTCCCTACCCAACAGTGGGCTCACAGTCTAAAAGGGGGAGACAGAGAACAAAACCAAACATACTAACAAAATAAAATAAATAGAATAGATATGTACAAGTAAAATAAATGAATAAATAGAGTAAAAAATATGTACAAACATATATACATATACACAGGTGCTGTGGGGAAGGGAAGGAGGTAAGATGGGGGGATGGAGAGGGGGACGAGGCGGAGAGGAAGGAAGGGGCTCAGTCTGGGAAGGCCTCCTGGAGGAGGTGAGCTCTCAGCAGGCCCTTTTATTTTACAAATAAAATAAATAAATAAATCGATTATTAAGTGGTGTGCTGTAATGGTATTCATTCATTCAATCGTATTTATTGAGCGCTTACTGTGTGCAGAGCACTAGACTAAGTGCTTGGGAAGTCCAAGTTGGCAACATCTAGAGACGGTCCCTACCCAACAGCGGGCTCACAGTCTAGAAGGGGGAGACAGATGATAAAACAAAACATATTAACAAAATAGAATACATAGAATAAATATGTACAAGTAAAATAAATAAATAGAGTAATACATATATCCATATATACAGGTGCTGTGGGGAGGGGAAAGAGGTAAGGCAGAGGGGATGGAGAGGGGGACGAGGGGGAGAGGAAGGAGGGGGCTCAGTCTGGGAAGGCCTCCTGGGGGAGGTGAGCTCTCAGTAGGGCCTTACTAGTAGGGTAAGGTAGTGTAGGCCCAGGTCATCCCCCAGGCCTGGAATGCCCTGCTCCCTCTGCCCACCCGCCAAGCTCGCTATCTTCCTCCCTTCAAGGCCCTGCTGAGAGCTCACCTCCTCCAGGAGGCCTTCCCACACTGAGCCCCTTCCTTCCTCTCCCCCTCGTCCCCCTCTCTGTCCCCCCATCCTACCTCCTTCCCTTCCCCACAGCACCTGTATATATGTATATATGGTTGTACATATTTATTACTCTATGTATTTATTTATTTATTTTACTTGTACATTTCTATCCTATTTATTTTATTTTGTTGGTATGTTTGGTTTTGTTCTCTGTCTCCCCCTTTTAGACTGTGAGCCCACTGTTGGGTAGGGACTGTCTCTATGTGTTGCCAATTTGTACTTCCCAAGAGCTTAGTACAGTGCTCTGCACATAGTAAGCGCTCAATAAATATGATTGATTGATTGATTGTACTGCGCGCAATAAATACCATTGAATGAATACACCCATGAATGCAGAGAATTAATAATAATGATGATGGCATTTGTTAACTTGTATTTCCCAAGCACTTAGTACAGTGCTCTGCACACAGTAAGCACTCAATAAATACGATTGATTGATTGATTGATTACGGTAGGGTTGCTTACAACGCCTGCGAAGGATGATTATAACTTCTACACCTATTTCTCGTTAGGGGGTTAAAGGACTGTTGATTACTCAAGCAGGTGAAAGTAGTGTTTAAAAAGGATGTTCTTGCTTTTAAACTTCAAGGCCCTACTGAGAGCTCACCTTCTCCAGGAGGCCTTCCCAGACTGAGCCCCCTCCTTCCTCTCCCTCTCCATCCCCCTCACCTTACCTCCTTCCCTTCCCCACAGCACCTGTATAGATGTATACATGTTTGTACATATTTATTACTCTATTTATTGATTTATTTCACTTGTGAATATCTATTCTATTAATTTTATTTGGTTAATATGTTTGGTTTTGTTCTCTGTCTCCCCCGTCTAGACTGTGAGCCTGCTGTTGGGTAGGGACCGTCTCTAGATGTTGCCAACCTGGACTTCCCAAGCGCTTAGTACAGTGCTCTGCACACAGTAAGCGCTCAATAAATGCGATTGATTGATTGATTGAGCTGTCCCGGGGCTTCCCAGCTGACGTGTTGACCTGGATGTGACAGATGAATTAGGATCGGTGATGCATGAACCCCTTTCTTTGTTCTTGTTCTTTCTAATTTGCTCTGGATTAGTATTTAGTGCTTTGCTTATTGATTATAGTTATTATTATCATCATCATCAATCGTACTTATTGAGTGATTACTATCTGCAGAGCACTGTACGAAGCGCTTGGGAAGTACAAATGGGCAACATATAGAGACAGTCCCTACCCAACAGTGGGCTCACAGTCTAAAAGGGGGAGACGGAGAACAAAACCAAGCATACTAACAAAATAAAATAAATAGAATAGATATGTACAAGTAAAATAAATAAATAAATAAATAGAGATATTACTTGAGAAGCTTACTTGTTATTATCATCATCATCATCATCAATCGTATTTATTGAGTGCTTACTGTGTGCAGAGCACTGTACTAAGCGCTTGGGAAGTACAAGTTGGCAACATACAGAGACAGTCCCTACCCAACAGTGGGCTCACAGTCTAAAAGGGGGCTCACAGTCTATTGAGAAGCGGCGTGGCTCAGTGGAAAGAGCCCGGGCTTGGGAGTCTGAGGTCATGGGTTCAAATCCTGGCTCCACCAACTGTCAGCTGGGTGACTTTGGGCCAGTCACTTTACTTCTCTGGGCCTCAGTTCCCTCATCTGTAAAATGGGGATTAAAAACTGTGAGCCCCCCGTGGGACAACCTGATCCCCTTGTAACCTCCCCAGCGCTTAGAACAGTGCTTTGCACATAGTAAGCGCTTAATAAATGCCATTATTATTATTATTATTACTTCATGCTTTGCTTGTTGATTATAACAAAGCCTTTAATCCTACTAAAAGGCTCCGGCCGTCTCCGCTTCCCTTGGGAAAGCATGTGCTTTCGCAGAGAAGCCGCGTGGCTCAGTGGAAAGAGCCCGGGCTTTGGCGTCAGAGGTCAGGGGTTCGAATCCCGACTCTGCCGCATGTCTGCTGTGTGACCTTGGGCAAGTCACTTGACTTCTTTGACTCTCAGTTCCCTCATCTGTAAAATGGGGATGAAGACCGTGAGCCCCACGTGGGACAACTTGATCACCTTGTATCCCCCCAGAGCTTAGAACAGTGCTCTGCACATAGTAAGCACTTAACAAATGACATTATTATTATTATTATTATTATTATTATTGTTTCGCCCCCACAGTTCGACATAGACAAGGAAGCTGGGGAGAGGCAGATCTACCATCGCTACTGTTTGGAGAGAGCGTCCGTCCACTGCGCCCACGTCTTCACTACAGTGTCCGACATCACGGCCGTCGAAGCCAACCACGTGCTCAAGAGGAAGGCCGGTAATGCCCCTGCCCTCGCTCTGCCTCCCGCCCCTGCTCTTAGGACGGGGTTCGACAATCATGGGTTCAAGCGGCAGCGTGGCTCCGTGGAAAATAATAATAATCATCATCGTCAATCGTATTTATTGAGCGCTTACTATGTGCAGAGCACTGGACTAAGCGCTTGGGAAGTACAAATTGGCAACATCTAGAGACAGTCCCTACCCAACAGTGGGCTCGCAGTCTAAAAGGGGGAGACAGAGAACAAAACCAAACATACTAACAAAATAAAATAAATAGGATAGATATGTACAAGTAAAATAAATAAATAAATAGAGTAATAAATATGTACAAACATATATACAGGTGCTGTGGGGAAGGGAAGGAGGTAAGATGGCCTTCATAAGAATAATGAAGGCATTTGTTAAGCACTTACTATGGGCAAAGCACTGTTCTAAGCGCTGGGGAGGTTACAAGGTGATTAGTTTGTCCCACGGGCGGCTCTTAGTCAATCCCCATTTTACAGATGAGGGAACTGAGGCGCAGAGAAGTGAAGTGACTTGCCCAAGGTCACACAGCAGACATGTGGCAGAGCCGGGATTCGAACCCATGACCTCTGACTCCAAAGCCCGGGCTCTTTCCACTGAGCCACGCTGCTTGGGTTCAAATCCCGGCTCCGCCACTTGTCCGCTGGGTGACTTTGGGCAAGTCACTTCGCTTCTCTGGGCCTTATCTGGAAAATGGGGATGAAGACTGGGAGTCCCCCATGGGACAACCTGATCACCTTGTAACCTCCCCAGCGCTTAGAACAGTGCTTTGCACATAGTAAGCGCTTAATAAATGCCATTATTAACTGTGAGCCCACTGTTGGGTAGGGACCGTCTCTATATGTTCATTCATTCATTCATTCATTCAATCGTATTTATTGAGCGCTTACTGTTTGCAGTGCACTGTACTACTGACAACCTGATCACCTTGTATCCTCCGCAGCGCTTAGAACAGTGCTTTGCACATAGTAAGTGCTTAATAAATGCCATTATTAACTGTGAGCCCACTGTTGGGTAGGGACCGTCTCTGTATGTTCATTCATTCATTCATTCATTCAATCGCATTTATTGAGCGCTTACTGTTTGCAGTGCACTGTAATACTGACAACCTGATCACCTTGTATCCTCTGCAGCGCTTAGAACAGTGCTGTGCACATAGTAAGCGCTTAATAAATGCCATTATTAACTGTGAGCCCACTGTTGGGTAGGGACCGTCTCTATGTTCATTCATTCATTCAGTCGTATTTATTGAGCGCTTACTGTTTGCAGTACATTGTCTTCTAGAGTGTGAGCCCACTGTTGGGTAGGGACTGTCTCTATATGTTGCCAACTTGTACTTCCCAAGCGCTTAGTACAGTGCTCTGCACACAGTAAGCACTCAATAAATACGATTAATAATGATGGCATTTGTTAAGCGCTTACTATGTGCAAAGCACTGTTCTAAGCGCTGCGGATTACGATTGATTGTAATACTGACAACCTGATCACCTTGTATCCTCCGCAGTGCTTAGAACAGTGCTTTCACTTAGTAAGCGCTTAATAAATGCCATCATTATGATTATTATTGAATGACTAAATGAATTAAGATGATGATGCATTTATTAAGTGCTTACTATGTGCAAAGCACTGTTCTAAGCGCTGCGGATTACGATTGATTGTAATACTGACAACCTGATCACCTTGTATCCTCCGCAGTGCTTAGAACAGTGCTTTCACTTAGTAAGCGCTTAATAAATGCCATCATTATGATTATTATTGAATGACTAAATGAATTATGATGATGATGCATTTATTAAGTGCTTACTATGTGCAAAGCACTGTTCTAAGCGCTGCGGATTACGATTGATTGTAATACTGACAACCTGATCACCTTGTATCCTCCACAGTGCTTAGAACAGTGCTTTCACTTAGTAAGCGCTTAATAAATGCCATCATTATGATTATTATTGAATGACTAAATGAATTATGATGATGATGCATTTATTAAGTGCTTACTATGTGCAAAGCACTGTTCTAAGTGCTGCGGATTACGATTGATTGTAATACTGACAACCTGATCACCTTGTATCCTCCACAGTGCTTAGAATAGTGCTTTCACTTAGTAAGCGCTTAATAAATGCCATCATTATGATTATTATTGAATGACTAAATGAATTATGATGATGATGCATTTATTAAGTGCTTACTATGTGCAAAGCACTGTTCTAAGCGCTGCAGATTACGATTGTAATACTGACAACTGATCACCTTGTATCCTCCGCAGTGCTTAGAATAGTGCTTTGCACGTAGTAAGCGCTTAATAAGTGCCATCATTATGATTATTATTGAATGACTAAATGAATGATGATGATGATGATGGCATTTATTAAGCGCTTACTATGTGCAAAGCACTGTTCTAAGCGCTGGAGAGGTTACGAGGCGATCAGGCTGTCTCACAGTCTTAATCCCCATTTTGCAGATGAGGTAACAGGCACAGAGAAGTTAAGTGACTTGCCCAAAGTCACCCAGCTGACACCTGGTGGAGCCGGGATTTCATTCATTCATTTATTGAGCGCTTACTGTGTGCGGAGCGCTGTACTAAGCGCTTGGGAAGTCCAAGTTGGCAACATATAGAGACGGTCCCGGCCCAACAGCGGGCTCACAGTCTAGAAGGGGGAGACAGACGACAAAACCAAACATATTAACAAAATAAAATAAATAGAATCGTAAGTGCTTAACAAATACCATACAAAAACAGACTTTCTCTCCTCCTCCTTCGGGAGAAATGTGGTTCTATGGCATGAGACGGTGAAGGGCAGAAATCCACGGTATAATTTCAAAGCAAACGCAGACTATAGGTTCGGATCAATCAGTCAATCAATCAATCAATCGTATTTATTGAGCGCTTCCTGTGTGC
The DNA here is from genome assembly GCF_015852505.1 of Tachyglossus aculeatus. NCBI lineage: Eukaryota > Metazoa > Chordata > Mammalia > Monotremata > Tachyglossidae > Tachyglossus > Tachyglossus aculeatus. The sequence continues at coordinate 170,599,752 of NC_052067.1, forward strand.
AGAGGATCATAGAGAAGCAGCGTGGCTCAGTGGAAAGAGCCCGAGCTTTGGAGTCAGAGGTCATGGGTTCGAATCCCGGCTCCGCCAATTGTCAGCTGGGTGACTTTGGGCAAGTCGCTTCACTTCTCTGGGCCTCAGTTACCTCATCTGGAAAGTGGGGATGAAGACTGTGAGCCTCATGTGGGAAAACCTGATCACCTTGTAACCTCCCCAGCGCTTAGAACAGTGCTTTGCACATAGTAAGCGCTTAATAAATGCCATTATTATTATTATTGTATATATGTTTGTACATATTTATTACTTTATTTATTTATTTTACTTGTACATATCTATTCTATTTATTTTATTTTGTTAGTATGTTTGGTTTTGTTCTCTGTCTCCCCCTTTTCGACTGTGAGCCCACTGTTGGGTAGGGCCTGTCTCTATATGTTGCCAATTTGTACTTCCCAAGCGCTTGGTACAGTGCTCTGCACATAGTAAGCGCTCAATAAATACGATTGATGATGATGATGATGATGATGATGATTATCATTATTATTATTATTTTCCTAGCAGTGATTTGTCAAGGTCTCACATCTGGAGCTGCATCAGAACTTGTGAGAGCAAAACTTTCTGCTTGTGCCTGCTTCTTTCCACCAGTAGCCTTGGGAAACCAGTCGATAGGATCGATATCATCGGGAAGTTTGACTACTAGAACGGTCTCATTAGTTCACAAGTTAGATGTCGCCAACTTGTACTTCCCAAGCGCTTAGTACAGTGCTCTGCACACAGTTAGCGCTCAATAAATACGGTTGAATGAATGAAATCCCGGCACCGCCAGGTGTCAGCTGGGTGACTTTGGGCAAGTCCCAACTTGTTCCAACTTGTACTTTCCAAGCGCTTAGTACAGGGCTCTGCACACAGTAAGCGCTCAATAAATACGATTGAATGAATGAATGAATTAAAGTCACTTCTCTGTGCCTGTTACCTCATCTGCAAAATGGGGATTAAGACTGTGAGACAACCTGATCGCCTTGCAACCTCTCCAGCGCTTAGAACAGTGCTTTGCACATAGTAAACGCTTAATAAATGCCATCATCATTTATTCAGTCATTCAATAATAATCATAATGATTATTATGGCATTTATTTAGTGCTTACTATGTGCAAAGCACTGTTCTAATCATATTTATTGAGCACTTACTGTGTGCAGAGCACTGTACTAAGCACTTGGGAAGTACAAGTTGCCAACATGTAGAGACAGTCCCTACGTGCTGGGGAGGTTACAAGGTGATCAGGTTGTCCCACGGGGGGCTCACAGTCTTAATCCCCATTTTACAGATGAGGTAACTGAGGCACAGAGAAGTAAAGTGACATGCCCGAAGTCACACAGCTGACAATTGGCGGAGCTGGGATTTTAACCCATGACCACTGACTCCAAAGCCCGGGCTCTTTCCACTGAGCCACGCTGCTTCTCATGCTGATGGCCTTTATTAAATGCTTACTATGTGCAAAGCACTGTTCTAAGCGCTGCGTAGGATACAAGGTGATCAGGTTTGTCAGTATTACAATGCACTGAAAACAGTAAGTGCTGAATAAATACAATTGAATGAATGAAGGTTGTCCCACGTGGGGTTCACAATCTTCATCCCCATTTTACAGATGAGGTCACTGAGGCACAGAGAAATTATTCATTCATTCATTCAGTCGTATTTATTGAGCGCTTACTGTGTGCAGAGCACTGGACTAAGCGCTTGGGAAGGAAAAGTCGGCAACATCTAGAGACGGTCTCTACCCAACAGCGGGCTCACAGGCTAGAAGGGAGAGACAGACAACAAAACAAAACATGTGAACAGGGGCCATCACCAGAAAAAAAATAAAGCTAGATTCATTCATTCATTCAATTGTATTTATTGAGTGCTTACTGTGTGCAGAGCACTGTACTAAGCGCTTGGGAAGTACAAGTTGGCAACATCTAGAGACGGTCTCTACCCAACAGCGAGCTCACAGGCTAGAAGGGAGAGACAGACAACAAAACAAAACATGTGGACAGGGGCCATCACCAGAAAAAAAATAAAGCTAGATTCATTCATTCATTCAATTGTATTTATTGAGCGCTTACTGTGTGCAGAGCACTGTACTAAGCGCTTGGGAAGTACAAGTTGGCAACATATAGACACGGTCTCTACCCAACAACGGGCTCACAGGCTAGAAAGGGGAGACAGACAACAAAACAAAACATGTGGATGGGAGTCATCACCAGAATAAAAATAAAGCTAGATTCATTCATTCATTCAATCGTATTTGAGTGCTTACTGTGTGCAGAGCACTGTACTAAGCGCTTGGGAAGTACAAAAGTCGGCAACATATAGAGATGGTCTCTACCCAACAACGGGCTCACAGTCTAGAAGGGGGAGACGGACAACAAACCAAAACATTCATTCAGTCATTCATTCATTCAGTCGTATTTATTGAGCGCTTACTGTGTGCAGAACACTGTACTAAGCGCTTGGGAAGTACAAGTTGGCAACATATAGAGACAGTCCCTACCCAATAGTGGGCTCACAGTCGTCACCAGAATAAAAATAAAGCTAGATGAGCTTCATTAACAAAATAAATAGAATAGTAAATATGGACAAGTAAAATAACTAGAGTAATAAATCTGTACAGACATCTATACAGGTGCTGTGGGGAGGGGAAGGAAGTAGGGCGGGGGGATGGGGAGGGGGCGAGGAAAAAGAGGGGCTGAGTGTGGGAAGGCCTCCTGGAGGAGGTGAGCTCTCAGTAGGGCTTTGAAGCGAAGAAGAGAGCGAGCTTGGCGGATGTGCCAGTGAAGTGACTTGCCCAAAGTCACCCAGCTGACAACTGGCGGAGCCGGGATTTGAACCCATGACTTCTGACTCCAAAGCCCGGGCTCTGTCCACTGAGTCACGCTGCTTCAATCATATCATTCATTCATTCATTCATTCAATCGTATTTATTGAGTGCTTGCTGCGTGCAGAGCACTGGACTAAGCGCTTGGGAAGTCCAAGTCGGCAACAGATAAGAGACGGTCCCTCCCCAACAACGGGCTCACAGTCTAGAAGCGGGAGACGGACGACAAAACAAAACATGTAGACAGGTGTCACAACTGTCAGAATAAATAGAATTATATTAATCAATCAATTGTATTTATTGAGAGCTTACTGTGTGCAGAGCACTGGACTAAGCGCTTGGGAAGTACAGTTGGCAACATATAGAGACGGTCCCTGCAAGTAATGATAATAATGATGATGGCATTTGTTAAGCGTTTACTATGTGCCAAGCACTGTTCTAAGTGCAGGGGAAGTTGCAAGGTGATCAGGTTGTCCCACGGGGGGCTCACAGTCTTCATCCCCATTTTCCAGATGAGGTCACTGAGGCCCAGAGAAGTGAAGTGACTTGCCCAAAGTCACATTCTTTTATTTGTACATGTTTATTCTATTTATTTTATTTTGTTAATATGTTTTGTTTTGTTCTCTGTCTCCCCTTTCTAGACTGTGAGCCCACTGTTGGGTAGGGACCGTCTCTATGTGTTGCCAACTTGGACTTCCCAAGTGCTTAGTACAGTGCTCTGCACACAGTAAATGCTCAATAAATACGATTGAATGAATGAATGAATGAATGAACACAGTTGACAATTGGTGGAGCTGGGATTAGAACCCACGACCTCTGACTCTCAAGCCCGGGCTCTTTCCACTGAGCCACGCTGCTTCTCTGTAATAATGGCATTTGTTAAGTGCTTACTATGTGCCAAGCACTGTTGTAAGCGCTGGGGTAGATACAGGGTGAGCAGGTTGTCCCACGTGGGGCTCACAGTCTTCATCCCCATTTTCCAGATGAGGTCACTGAGGCCCAGAGAAGTGAAGCGACTTGCCCAAGGTCACCCAGCTGACAAGTGGCGGAGCCGGGATTTGAACCCATGACCTCTGACTCCAAAGCCCGGGCTCTTTCCACTGAGCCACGCTGCTTCCTGTGCGTGCAGAACACTGTCCTAAGCGCTTGGGAGAGGCCAGGATAACAGAGTTGATAGGCGCCTTCCCTGCCCACAATAAGCTTCCAGTCTGGAGAGCCCACTGTTGGGTAGGGACTGTCTCTATATGTTGCCAACTTGTACTTCCCAAGCGCTTAGTACAGTGCTCTGCACACAGTAAGCGCTCAATAAATATGATTGATTGTAGCTTAGACTGTAGCTTAATTTTAGACTGTGAGCCCACTGTTGGGTAGGGACTGTCTCTATATGTTGCCAACTTGGACTTCCCAAGCGCTTAGTACAGTGCTCTGCACACAGTAAGTGCTCAATAAATAGAATTGATTGATTGTAGTTTAGACTGTAGCTTAATTTTAGACTGTGAGCCCACTGTTGGGTAGGGACCGTCTCTATATGTTGCCAACTTGGACTTCCCAAGCACTTAGTCCAGTGCTCTGCACACAGTAAGCGCTCAATAAATATGATTGATTGTAGCTTAGACTGTAGCTTAATTTTAGACTGTGAGCCCACTGTTGGGTAGGGACTGTCTCTATATGTTGCCAACTTGGACTTCCCAAGCGCTTAGTACAGTGTTCTGCACACAGTAAGTGCTCAATAAATATGATTGATTGCTTGATTGATTAATTTAGCGTCTCACGCTCCCTTCTCTCTCTTAGACTGTGAGCCCACTGTTGGGTAGGGACTGCCTCTATGTGTTGCCAATTTGTACTTCCCAAGCGCTTAGTACAGTGCTCTGCACATAGTAAGCGCTCAATAAATACGATTGATTGATTGATTGATTCTCTCGGGTTTTTTGCAGACGTTGTCACCCCCAATGGGTTGAATGTGAAGAAATTCTCCGCGGTGCATGAGTTTCAGAATCTGCACGCCCTCTTCAAGGCTCGGATTCAAGATTTTGTCCGCGGTCACTTCTACGGGTAGGCCCCGTCGGCTTTTCCGCTCAATATCCCGAGATTTAGAGGCTAGGCTAAAAAGAAGCAGAGTCGATCGATCAATCAATCAATCAATCGTATTTATTGAGCGCTTACTGTGTGCAGAGCACTGTACTAAGCGCTTGGGAAGTCCAAGTTGGCAACATCTAGAGCTGGTCCCTACCCAACAGTGGCCTCACAGTCTAGAAGGGGGAGACAGAGGACAAAACCAAACGTATCAACAAAATAAAATAAATAGAATAGATATGTACAAGTAAAATAAATGGAGTGATAAATATGTACGAGTCGTCATCATCCTAATGGTATTTGTTTAGCGCTTACTATGTGCCAAGCACTGTTCTAAGTGCTGGGGGTGGGACAGAAGGTGATGAGGTTGTCCCACATGGGGCTCACGGTCTTCATCCCTATTTTGCAGATGAGGGAACTGAGGCCCAGAGAATAATAATAATGATAATGATGGCATTTGTTAAACGCTCACTATGTGCCAAGCACCGTTCTAAGCGCTGGGTGGGATACAAGGTAATAATAATAATAATTAATAATAATAATGGCATTTGTTAAGCGCTTACTATACGCAGAGCACTAAGTGCTGGGGGGATTCAATCAATCAATCATATTTATTGAGCGCTTACTGTGTGCAGAGCACTGTTCTAAGTGCTGGGGGGATACAATCAAGCAATCAATCAATCAATTGTATTTATTGAGCGCTTATTGTGTGCAGAGCACTGGACTAAGCGCTTGGGAAGTCCAAGTTGGCAACATATAGAGACGGTCCCTACCCAACAGTGGGCTCACAGTCTAGATGAGGGAACTGAGGCCCAGAGAATAATAATAATAATAATGATGATGGCATTTGTTAAACGCTCACTGTGTGCCAAGAACTGTTCTAAGCACTGGGCGGGATACAAGGTAATAATAATAATAATAATGATGATGGCATTTGTTAAGCGCTTACTATATGCAGAGCACTGTTCTAGGTGTGCTGGGGGGGATACAATCAATCAGTCAATCAATCAATCGTATTTATTGAGTGCTGTCTCTATATGTTGCCAACTTGTACTTCCCAAGCCCTTAGTACAGTGCTCTGCACACAGTAAGCGCTCAATAAATATGATTGATTGATTGATTGATTGCTTACTGTGTGCAGAGTACTGTACTAAGCGCTTGGGAAGTACAAGTTGGCAACATATAGAGACGGACCCTACCTAGCAGTGGGCTCACAGTCTAGATGAGGGAACTGAGGCCTAGAAAAATAATAATAATAATTATGATGGCATTTGTTAAATGCTCACTATGTGCCAAGCACTGTTCTAAGCACTGGGTGGGATACAAGGCAATAATAATAATAATAATAATGGCATTTGTTAAGCGCTTACTATGTGCAGAGCACTGTTCCAGGTGCTGGGGGGGATACAAGCAATCAATCAATCAATCGTATTTATTGAGCACTTACTGTCTGCAGAGCACTGTACTAAGCGCTTGGGAAGTACAAGTTGGCAATATATAGAGACAGTCCCTACCCAACAGTGGGCTCACAGTCTAGAAAGGTGATGATCAAGTTGTCCCTCTTGGGGCTCACAGTCTTAATCCCCATTTTACAGATGAGGTAACTGAGGCTCAGAGAAGTTAAATGACTTGCCCAAGGTCAGACAGCAGACATGTGGTGGAGCTGGGATTCAAACCCATGACCTTTGACTCCAAAGCCCATGCTCTTTCCACTGAGCCACACTGCTTCTCTAAGGTAATCAGGTGGCCCCACGTGGGGCTCCCAGTCTTCATCCCCATTTTCCAGATGAGGTAACTGAGGCCCAGAGAAGTTAAGTGGCTTGCCCAAAGTCACAAAGCTGATAAGCAGTGTGCCTCAGTGGACAGAGCCCGGGCTTGGGAGTCAGAGGTCATGGGTTCAAATCCCTACTCTGCCACTTGTCAGCTGTGTGACTTTGGGCAAGTCACTTCACTTCTCTGGGCCTCAATTCCCTCATCTGTAAAATGGGGATGAAGACTGTGAGGCCCCTGTGCGACAACCTGATCACCTTGTAACCTCCCCAGTGCTTAGAACAGTGCTTTGCACCTAGTAAGCGCTTAATAAATGCCATTATAATTCCAGCGCTTAGTGCTTTGCACATAGTAAGTGCTTAATAAATGCCATTATCATTCCAGTACTTAGTGCTTTGCACATAGTAAGCAATTATTATTATTATTATTATTATTATTATTATTATTATTATTATTATTATTATTATAGTCACTTTCTTCTAGACTGTGAGCCCACTGTTGGGTAGGGACCGTCTCTATATGTTGCCAACTTGTACTTCCCAAGCGCTTAGTACAGTGCTCTGCACACAGTAAGCGCTCAATAAATACAATTGAATGAATGAATGAACTTCTCTGTGCCTCAGTTACTTCATCTGTAAAATGGGGATGAAGACTGTGAGCCCCCCGTGGGACAACCTGATCACCTTGTAACCTCCCCAGTGCTTAGGACAATGCTTTGCACATAGTAAGCGCTTAATAAATGCCATTATTATTCCAGTGCTTAGTGCTTTATACATAGTAAGCGCTTAATAAATGCTATCATTATTATGAAGCAGCGTGGCTCAGTGGAAAGAGTACGGACTTTGGAGTCAGAGGTCAGGGGTTCAAATCCTGGTTCCACCAATTGACAGCTGTGTGACTTTCGGCAAGTCACTTCACTTCTCTGGGCCTCAGTTCCCTCATCTGTAAAATGGGGATGAAGACTGTGAGCCCCCCCGTGGGACAACCTGATCACCTTGTAACCTCCCTAGCGCTTAGAACAGTGCTTTGCACATAGTAAGCGCTTAATAAATGCCATTATCATTCCGGCGCTTAGAACAGTGCTTTGCACATAGAAAGTGCTTAATAAATCCCATAATTATTATGAAGCAGCATGGTTCAGTGGAAAGAGCATGGGCTGTCGAGTCAGAGGTGAGGGGTTCAAATCCCAGCTCCACCAATTGTCAGCTGTGTGACTTTGTGCAAGTCACTTCACTTCTCTGGGCCTCAGTTACTTCATCTATAAAATGGGGATGAAGACTGTGAGCCCCCCGTGGAACAACCTGATCACCTTCATTCATTCATTCAATCATATTTATTGAGTGCTTACTGTGTGCAGGGCACTGTACTAAGCGCTTGGGAAGTACAAGTTGATTATTATTACTAAGCGCTTGGGAGAGGACAATAGAACGATATAACAGACACATTCCCTGCCCACAGCAAGGTGACAGTCCAGAGGGGGAGGCCGACATGAATATAAATAAATGAATGGCAGATCTGGACCCAAGTGGACTGGGGCTGGAAGCGGGGAGGAATCAATCATATTTATTGAGCGCTTACTGTGTGCAGAGCACTGTACTAAGCGCTTGGGAAGTACAAGTTGGCAACATCTAGAGACAGTCCCTACCCAACAGTGGGCTCACAGTCTAGAAGGGGGGGACAGGGAACAAAACCAAACATATTAACAAAATAAAATAAATAGAATAGATATGTACAAGTAAAATAAATAAATAGAATAATAATAAATAGAGTAATAAATAAATAAATAAAATAAATAAATAAATAGAATAGATATGTACAAGTAAAATAAATAGAGTAATAATAGACTAATAAATAGAGTAATAAATAAATAGAGTAAATAGAATAGAATAGAATAAATAAATAAAATAAATATGTACAAGTAAAATAGAGTAATAATAGAGTAATAAATAAATAAAGAGTAATAGAGCATATAGAATAGAATAAGTAAATAAAATAAATAGAATAGATATGTACAAGTAAAATAGAGTAATAAATAAATAGAGTAATAAATAGAGTAATAAATAAATAGAGCATATTGAATAGAATAGAATAAATAGATAAAATAAATAGAATAGATATGTACAAGTAAAATAAATAGAGTAATAATAAATAAATAGAGTAATAAATAAATAGAGTAATAGATAAATAGAGTATATAGAATAGAATAGAATAAGTAAATAAAATAAATAGAATAGATATATACAAGTAAAATAGAGTAATAATAAATAGAGTAATAAATAAATAAATAGGGTAATAAATAAATAGAGTAAATAGAATAGAATAGAATAAATAGAGAGGAAGAAAGGGAGCGAGTCAGGGCGACTCAGAAGGGAGAGGGAGATGAGGAAAGGAGGGCGCAGTCAGGGAAGGCCTCTGGGAGGAGGAGATGGGCCTTCAGGAAACGTTTAATGTGGGAGAGAGGAATTGTCTGTGGAATTTGAGGAGGGAGGATGGTCCAGGACAGAGGCAGGACGGGGGCAAGAGATTGGTGATGAGATAGATGAGAAGGAGGCCGAGGAACATGGTTTGCACCAGAGGAACTAAGTTTGCGGGCTGGATTGAAGTAGGAGAGTAGTAATGATAATAATGGCATTTATTAAGCACTTACTAGGTGCCAAGCACTGTTCTAAGCGCTGGGGAGGTTACAAGGTGATCAGTTTGTCCCACGGGGGGCTCACAGTCTTCATCCCCATTTTATACGTGAGGTAACTGAGGCCCAGAGAAGTGAAGTGACTTGCCCAAAGTTACACAGCTGACAACTGGCAGAGCCGGGATTCAAACCCATGACCTCTGTTCCAAGGTCTGGGCTCTTTCCACTGGGCCACGTGAAGGAGATCTTTGAGTGGCAAGGATTGTGGGTATTCCTTCATGCATTCAATTGTATTTATTGAGCGCTTCCTGTGTGCAGAGCACTGGACTAAGCGCTTGGGAGGTAAAGTTCATCAATAAAGAGAGACAATCCCTGCCCATACCATTCATTCATTCGTTCAGTTGTATTTATTGAGCGCTTACTGTGTGCAGAGCACTGTACTGTTTGGGAAGTACAAGTCGGCGACATATAGAGACGGTCCCTACCCAACATATTTTGTTAATATGTTTTGTTTTGTTCTCTGTCACCCTTTCCAGACTGTGGGCCCACTGTCGGGTAGGGACCATCTCTATATGTTGCTGACTTGTACTTCCCAAGCGCTTAGTACAGTGCTCTGCACACAGTAAGTGCGCAATAAATACGAATGAATGAGTGAACAGTGGGCTCACAGTCTACACCAAGCTCACAGTCTAGAAGGGGGGAGACAGGCAATCAGTCAATCAATCAATCAATCGTATTTATTGAGTGCTTACTGTGTGCAGAGCACTGTACTAAATGCTTGGGAAGTACAAGTTGGCAACATATAGAGACGGTCCCTACCCAACAGTGGGCTCACGGTCTAAAAGGGGGAGACAGAGAACAAAACCAAACATACTAACAAAATAAAATAAATAGAATAGATATGTGCAGGTAAAATAAATAAATAGAGTAATAAATATGTACTATATATATATATATATATATATACATATACGTGCTGTGGAGAAGGGAAGGAGGTAAGACGGGGGGGATGGAGAGGGGGACGAGGGGGCGAGGAAGGAGGGGGCTGAGTGTGGGAAGGCCTCCTGGAGGAGGTGAGCTCTCAGTAGGGCCTTGAAGGGAGGAAGAGAGCTAGCTTGGCAGATGGGCAGAGGGAGGCCATTCCGGGCCCCGGGGGATGGCGTGGGCCGGGGGTCGATGGCGGGACAGGCGAGAACGAGGCCTAACGGTGAGGAGATCAGTGGCGGAGGAGCGGAGGGTGCGGGCTGGGATGGAGAAGGACAGAAGGGAGGTGAGGTAGGAGGGGGCCAGGGGATGGACAGCCTGGAAGCCCAGGGTGAGGAGTTTCTGCCTGATGCGCAGATTGATTGGTAGCCACTGGAGATTTTTGAGGAGGGAGTAACAGGCCCAGAGCATTTCTGCACAAAGACGGTATGGGCAGCGGCGTGAAGTATGGATTGAAGTGGGGAGAGACACGAGGATGGGAGATCGGAGAGAAGGCTGATGCAGTAGTCCAGACGGGTTAGGATGAGAGCTTGAATGAACAGGGTAGAGGTTGGGATGGAGAGGAAAGGGCGGATCTTGGCAATGTTGCGGAGCTGACACGGGCAGGTTTTGGTGACGGCTTGGATGTGAGGGGTGAATGAGAGAGCGGAGTCGAGGATGACACCAAGGTTGCGGGCCTGTGAGACGGGAAGGATGGTAGTGCCGTCAACAGAGATGGGAAAGTCAGGGAGAGGGCAGGGTTTGGGAGGGAAGACAAGGAGCTCAGTCTTCAACATGTTGAGCTTTAGGTGGCGGACAAACATCCAGATGGAGATGTCCCGAAGGCAGGAGGAGATGCGAGCCTGGAGGGAGGGGGAGAGAGCAGGGGCAGAGATGGAGATCTGGGTGTCATTGGCGTAGAGATGCTAGTTGAAGCCGTGGGAGCGAATGAGGTCACCGAGGGAGTGCGTGTAGATCGAGAACAGAAGGGGACCGAGCACTGAACCTTGGGGAACCCCCACAGTAAGGGGATGGGAGGGGGAGGAGGAGCCCGCAAAAGAGACTGAGAATGAATGATTCCCCTCCTTCCCCCCCTTCTCCTACTTCTTCTCCTCCTCCTTTTCCTCCTCCTCCTCCTCCTTTCCCTACTCCTCCTTTTCCTCCTCCTCCTCATTTTCCTCCTCCTCCTTTTCCTCCTCCTTCTCCTCTTTTTCTTCCTCCTCCTTCTTTTCCTCCTCCTTCTCCTCCTTTTCCTCCTCCTTCTCCTTCTCCTTTTTCTCCTTCTCCTTCTCCTCATTTTTCTCCTCCTCCTCCTTCTTCTCCTCCTTCTCCTTCTCCTCCTCCTTTTCCTTCTCCTCTCCTCTGCTGCTCCTTCTCCTTCTCTTCCTCCTTCTCCCCTTCCTCCTCCTTTTCCCTCTTCTCCTCCCCTTCTCCTCTTTCTCCTTCTTCTCCTTCCCCCCCTCTTTCTCCTCATTTTCCATCTTCTCCTCCTCTTTCTCCTCCTTTTCCTACTACTCCTTCCTCTCCCCCTCCTTCTCCTTTTTCTTCTCCTCCTCCTTCTCCTCCGTCTCCTTCTCCCCCTCCTCCTCCTCCATTTCCTCCTCATCTTTCTCCTTCTTCCCATTCCACATGGGACTCACAATCTTAGTAGGAGGGGGAAACAGGCATTGAACCCCCATTTTGCAGTTGAGGAAACAAGCACAGAAAAGCTCTTTTCAAAATACTCCTTTTTTCCTTTTTTTTTCAAGGCATCTTGACTTCAATCTGGAAAAAACCTTGTTCTTTTTCATCGCGGGGAGATACGAGTTTTCCAACAAAGGAGCTGATATCTTCTTAGAGGCCTTATCCAGGCTAAACTTCCTGTTACGGGTAAGAAAATGGTTTCGGGCTCTCCTTTCTGCTGTCCCCAAACCTCACCAAAACACAAATAATTTGAACAGAAAGTTGGAAATGCTTGATTTCTTTGAAAATAAGTACCACACTGCTTCTCTGGACTAAATGCTTAGTCCAGAACTCTGTACATAGTAAATGCTCAAATGCCACTGATTGATAGATTGAGTTGTAAACTGATTTCTCAAGAAGCAGCGAGGCTTAGTGGCTAGAGTCCGGGCCTGGGAATCAGAAGGACCTGGGTTCTAATCCCGGCTCTGCCCCTTGTCTGCTGCGTGACCTTGGGCAAGTCATTTCACTTCTCTGGGCCTCAAGTTGTCTCAGCTGTAAAAAATGGGGATTAAGAGTGTGAACCCCATGACGGACAGGGACTGTGCCCAACCTGTTTAGTTTGGATCTACTCCAATAATAATAATAATAATAATAATAATAATAAAAATGATGGCATTTGTTAAGCGCTTACTATTTGCAAGGCAATGCTGGGGGGATACAGGGTCATCAGGTTGTCCCCCGTGGGGCTCACAGTCTTAATCCCCATTTTACAGATGAGGGAACTGAGGCCCAGAGAAGTGAAGTGACTTGCCCAAAGTCACACAGCTGACAAGCGGTGGAGCCGGGATTAGAACCCATGACCTCTGACTCCAAAGCCCGGGCTCTTTCCACTGAGCCACGCTGCTTCTCCAGCATGTACTAAGTACTTAGTGCTTGGCACAAAGTAAACACTTAACAAGTACCGTTATTATTATTATTATTATTATTATCATTATTATTATTAAATCTCCACCCCCTTCCTGTTGGCTCATTTTCAGTTCAACCCCAATCTCCTTTATCCAAACCTCAATGCTCCCCCAGATTTCGGAGCCCTCCTTTCCCTCTGCTCCTCCTCCCCTCCCCATCACCCCAACTCCCTCCCTCTGCCTTACCCCCTTCCCCGCCCCACAGCACTGGTGTATATTTGTACATATTTATTATTTTATTTATTTTATTAATGATGTGTATATAGCTATAATTCTGTTTATCGATTTTGATTCATTCATTCATTCAATCGTATTTATTGAGTGCTTACTGTGTGCAGAGCACTGGACTAAGCGCTTGGGAAGTCCAAGTCGGCAACACATAGAGATGGTCCCTACCCAACAATGGGCTCACAGTCTAGAAAGGGGAGACAGATGACAAAACAAAACATGTGGACAGGTGTCAAGTCATCCGAATAAATAGAGGTAAAGGTAGATGCACATCATGAACAAAATGAATAGAATAGTAAATATGTACAAGTAAAATAAATAGAGTAATAAATCCGTACCAATTTATATACAGGTGCTGTGGGGAGGGGAAGGAGGTAGGGCAGGAGGGATGGGGAGGGGGAGAGGAAAAAGGGGGCTCAGTCTGGGAGCTCTCAGTAGGGCTTTGATTGATAATAATAATAATAATAATAATAATAATAATGGTATTTGTTAAGCGCTTACTATGTGCCAAGCACTGTTCTAAGTGTTGGAATAGACACAGGGTAATCAGGTTGTCCCACGTGGGGCTCACGCTTTTAATTCCCATTTTACAGATGAGGTAGCTGAGGCACAGAGAAGTTAAGTGACTTGCCCAAGGTCACAGAGCAGACATGTGGCAGGGGTGGGATGCCTGTCTACTTGTTTCGTTTTGTTGTCTGTCTCCCCCTTCTAAACCGTGAGCTCGTTGTTGGGTAGGGACTGTCTCTATCTGTTGACAAATTGTACTTTCCAAGTGCTTAGTACAGTGCAGTAAGCGCTCAATAAATACGATTGAATGAATGAATGAATGTCTGCTGTATCGGGATTGCTTTTGGCTCCAAGAATGGTCTCGCTTCGGCCTGGTAGAAAAAGCACAGGACGAAGAACCAGGAGACCCGTGTTCTAGTCCCATTCATTCATTCTATCGTATTTATTGAGTGCTTACTGTGTGCAGAGCACTGTACTGAGCGCTTGGGAAGTACAAGTTGGCAACATATAGAGACGGTCCCTACCCAACAGTGGGCTCACAGTCTAGAAGTCCCAGCTCTGCTGCCGGTCTGCTGTGTGACTTTGGGCAAATCTCTTAACCTCTCTGAGCCTCACTGTCCTCATCTGTAAAATGGCAATAGGATCACCATTCTCTTTCTCTCTTAGACTGCACCTCTCCTGTGGAACCAGAAATGGTGCATAATAATAATAATAATAATAATAATAATAATAGTATTTGTTAAGCACTTACTGTGTGCAAATCACTGTTCTAAGCACTGGGGAGGTTACGAGGTGATCAGGTTGTCCCACGGGAGGCTCACAGTCTTCATCCCCATTTTACAGATGAGGGAACTGAGGCCCGGAGAAGTGAAGTGACTTGCCCAAAGTCTCACAGCTGACAGTTGGCCGAGTTGGGATTTGAACCCATGACCTCTGACTCCAAAGCCTGGGCTCTTTCCACTGAGCCACGCTGCTTCTCCTAGACTGTTAATCTCCTTGACAAACAGCCTAGTCTGTTTGTCCTGCAAAAGCAGTGTTGCCTAGTGGAAAGAGACTGGGCCCGGGCCTGGGTTCTAATCCCGCTTCGCCACATGTCTGCTGTGACCTTGGCCAAGTCACTTAACTTCCCTGTGCCTCAATTTCCCCATCTGTAAAATGGGGATTAAATCCTACTCCCTCCTACTTAGATTGTGACCCCAAGTGAGACAAGGACTGTGTCTTAGCTAAATATCTGGTATTCATTCATTCTTTCATTCATTCAATCGTATTTACTGAGCGCTTACTGTGTGCAGAGCACGGGACTAAGCACTTGGAAAGTCCGATTCGGCAACAGAGGGAGACAATTCATTCATTCATTCAATCGTATTTATTGAGCGCTTACTGTGTGCAGAGCACTGGACTAAGTGCTTGGGAAGTACAAGTTGGCAACATCTAGAGACGGTCCCTACCCAACAGTGGGCTATCACAGTCTAGAAGGGGGAGATAGATGACAAAACAAAACATGTGAACAGGTGTCAAGTCATCAGAATAAACAGAAATAAAGCTAGATCAATCAATCAATCAATCATATTGAGCACTTACTGTGTGCAGAGCACTGTACTAAACACTTGGGAAGTACAAGTTGGCAACATATAGAGACAGTCGCTACCCAACAGTGGGCTCACAGTCTAGAAGGGGGAGACAGAGAACAAAACCAAACATATTAACAAAATAAAATAAATAGAATAGATATGTACAAGGAAAATAAATGAATAAATAATTAGAGTAATAAATATGTACAAACATATATACATCTATACAGGTGCTGTGGGGAGGGGAAGGAGGTAAGACGAGGGGGATGGGGAGGGGGATGAGGGAGAGAGGAAGGAGGGGGCTCAGTCTGGGAAGGCAATTATTAGACTGTGAGCCCACTGTTGGGCAGGGACCGTCTCCACATGTTGCCAACCTGGACTTCCCAAGCGCCCAGTACAGTGCTCTGCACACAGCAAGCGCTCAACAAATACGATTGATTGATTGATTATTAAGCGCTTACTATGTGCAAAGCACTGTTCTAAGCGCTGGGGAGGTGACAAGGTGATCAGGTGCACATCATTAACAAAATAAATAGAATAGTAAATATGTACAAGTAAAATAGGGTAATAAATCTAAATATCTGGTATTCATTCATTCTTTCATTCATTCAATTGTATTTATTGAGCGCTTACTGTGTGCAGAGCACTGGACTAAGCGCTTGGAAAGTCCAATTCGGCAACAGAGGGGGACAATTTATTCATTCATTCATTCAATCATATTTATTGAGCACTCACTGTATGCAGAACATTGTACTAAGCGCTTGGGAAGTACAAGTTAGCAACATCTAGAGACGGTCCCTACGCAACAGCGGGCTCATAATCTAGAAGGGGGAGACAGACAACAAAACAAAGCATTGTGGACAGGTGTCAAGTCATCAGAATAAATAGAAGTAAAGGTAGATGCACATCAGTAACAAAATAAATAAGATAGTAAATATGTACAAGTAAAATGGAGTAATAAATCTAAATATCTGGTATACTTTCATTCTTTCATTCATTCAATCGTATTTACTGAGCGCTTACTGTGTGCAGAGCACTGGACTAAGTGCTTGGAAAGTCCAATTCGGCAACAGAGGGAGACAATTCATTCATTCAATCGTATTTATTGAGCACTCTAATGATGTGCATAGAGCTATAATTCTATTTATTTATCTAGCGCTTGGAAAGTCCAGTTAGGCAACAGAGGGAGACAATTCATTCATTCATTCATTCATTCAATCGTATTTACTGAGCACTTACTGTGTGCAGACCACTGGACTAAGCGCTTGAAAAGTCCAATTCGGCAACAGAGGGAGACAATTCATTCATTCATTCAATCGTATTTACTGAGCGCTTACTGTGTGCAGACCACTGGACTAAGCGCTTGGAAAGTCCAATTTGGCAACAGAGGGAGACAATTCATTCATTCATTCAATCGTATTTATTGAGCGCTCTAATGATGTGCATAGAGCTATAATTCAATTTATCTAGCACTTGTAAAGTCTAGTTCGGCAACAGAGGGAGACAATTCATTCATTCAATCGTATTTATTGAGCGCTCTAATGATGTGCATATAGCTATAATTCTATTTATTTATCTAGCGCTTGGAAAGTCCAATTCGGCAACAGAGGGAGACAATCCCTACCCAACAGCGGGCTCACAGTCTAGAAGGGGGAGACAGACAACAAAACAAAACATATTAACAAAATAAAATAAATAGATCGATCAATCAATCAATCGTATTTATTGAGCGCTTACTGTGTGCAGAGCACGTAGTAAGCGCTTGGGAAGTACAAGTTGGCCACATATAGACACGGTCTCTACCCAACAACGGGCTCACAGGCTAGAAACAGAAATAGATGACTGTGAGCCCACTGTTGGGTAAGGACTGTCTCTATATGTGGCCTACTTGGACTTCCCAAGCGCTTAGTACAGTGCTCTGCACACAGTAAGCGCTCAATAAATATGACTGAATGAATGAATCAAAATAGATATATAGAATTATAGCTATATGCACATCATTAGAGTGATAAATATGTACATATATACACACAAGTGCTGTGGGGTGGAGAGGGGGGTAGAGCAGAGGGAGGGAGGAGGAGCAGAGGAAAAGGGAGTTTTAGTCTGGGAAGGCCTCCCGGAGGAGGTGAGCTCTCAGTAGGGATTTGAAGGGAGGAAGAGAGCTAGTTTGGTGGATTTGAGGAGGGAGGGAATTCCAGGCCATGGGAAGGATGTGGGCTGGAGGTCGATGGCGGGATGGGCAAGAAGGAGGCCCGGTGAGGAGGTGAGCGGTGGCAGAGGAGCGGAGGGTGTGGGATGCGCCGGAGAAGGACAGAAGGGAGGTGAGGGACGAGGGGGCGAGGGGATGGATGGACAGCCTTGAAGCCAAATCTAGTGCTGAGCACATAGCAGATGCCATAATTAATGATAATTATTATTATCTCCCCAAACATTCAGCACAGCACTAGGCACTTATTAAGTATCATTTGCACAATCCATTCTGCAGCCCAGCATGACATCAGGCCTTCCCAGACTGAGCCCCCTTTTTCCTCTCCCCCTCCCCATCCCCCAAGCGCTTAGTCCAGTGCTCTGCACACAGTAAGCGCTCAATAAATACGATCGAGTGAATCCCCCCCGGCCTTACCTCCTTCCCCTCATTCATTCAATTGTATTTATTGAGCGCTTACGGTGTGCAGAGCACTGGACTAAGCGCTTGGGAAGTCCAAGTCGGTGACATCTAGAGACAGTCCCGACCCAACAGCGGGCTCACGGTCTAGAAGGGGGAGACAGAGAACAAAACAAAACATAGTAACCAAATAAAATAAATAGAATAGATATGTACAAGTAAAATAAATAGAGTAATAAATCTGTACAGACATATATACATATATACAGGTGCTGTGGGGAAGGGAAGGAGGTAAGATGCGGGGGGATGGAGAGGGAGAAGAGGGGGAGAGGAAGGAGGGGGCTCAGTCTGGGAAGGCCTCCTGTCTATATGCTTGTACAGATTTATTACTCTATTTATTTTACTTGTCCATATTTCCTATTCTATTTATTTTGCTAATGATGTGTGTTTAGCTTTAATCCTATTTGTTCTGACAACTTGACACCCGTCCACGTGTTTTGTTTTGTTGCCTGTCTCCCCCCTTCTAGACTGTGAGCCCGCTGTTGGGTAGGTGCCGTCTCTATCTGCTGCCAACTTGGACTTCCCAAGCGCTTAGTACAGTGCTCTGCACACAGTAAGCGCTCAATAAATACAATTGAATGAATGACAGCAATCCACGTGTTTTGTTTCATTGCCTGTCTCCCCCTTCTAGACTGTGAGCCCGTTGTTGGGTAGGGACCGTCTCTATCTGCTGTCGACTTGGACTTCCCAAGCGCTTAGTACAGTGCTCTGTACACACTAAGCACTCAATAAATAATAATAATAATAATAATAATAGCATTTGTTAAGCGCTTACTATGTGCAAAGCTAAGCGCTGGGGGGATACAATGAGATCAAGTTGTCCCACATGGGGCTCACAGTCTTAATACTCATTTTACAGATGAGGTAACTGAGGCTCAGAGAAGTTAAGTGACTTGCCCAAGGTCACACAGCAGACATGTGGCAGAGTCGGGATTCGAACCCATGACCTCTGACTCCAAAGCCCGGGCTCTTTCCACTGAGCCACGCTGCTTCTCGTGCTTTGCACATAGTAAGCGCTTAACAAAAAACAAATAAATACAATTGAATGAGTGACACCAATCTACATGTTTTGTTTTGTTGTCTGTCTCCCCCCCCAGCCCCCAGACTGTGAGCCCACTGTTGGGTAGGGACCGTCTCTATCTGTTGCCGACTTATACTTCCCAAGCGCTTAGTACAGTGCTCTGTACACAGTAAATGCTCAATAAATACAATTGAATGAATGACAGCAATCCACGTGTTTTGTTTCATTGCCTGTTTCCCCCTTCTAGACTGTGAGCCCGTTGTTGGGTAGGGACCGTCTCTATCTGCTGCCGACTTGGACTTCCCAAGCGCTTAGTACAATGCTCTGTACACAGTAAGCGCTCAATAAATACGATTGAATGGATGAATGAATGGAGACTAGTAAGAAAAACGTCACAAAATCCATTAAATTAGTTTTTAGGGTGTAGCCTCAGCTCGAAAAACAAAATGAATTGAAGGGCAATTTGTATTGTATTCTCCCACGTGTTAAGAACAGTGCTCTGCACATAGTAAACGCTCAATAAATACGCAGCTGCCTGGGAAGCGGCAAGGTTTAGTGGGTAGAGCCCGGGCTTGGGAGTCGGAAGGTCACGGGTTCTAATTCCCGTCTGCTGTGTGACCTTGGGCAAGGCACCTCACTTCTCTGGGCCTCAGTTCCCTCCTCTGGAAAATGGGGATGGAGACTGTGAGCTCCACGTGGGACAGGGATTGTGTCCAACCCGATTTGCCAGTAGGAGGGAGTAGGATTTAATCCCCATCTTACAGTTGGGGAAATCAAGCCACAGGGAAGTATAATCAATCAATCGTATTTATTGAGCACTTACTGTGTGCAGAGCACTGTACTAAGCGCATGGGAAGTACAAATTGGCAACATATAGGGACAGTCCCTACCCAACAGTGACAATAATAATCATCAATCGTATTTATTGAGCGCTTACTGTGTGCAGAGCACTGTATTAAGCGCTTTCATAATAATAATAATCATAATAATAATGGTATTTGTTAAGTGCTTACTATGTGCCAAGCACTGTTCTAAGCACTGGAGTGTATACAGGGTCACGCTGCGGAAGCAGCGTGGCTCAGTGGAAAGAGCAGGGGCTTTGGAGTCAGAGGTCATGGGTTCAAATCCCGGCTCCGCCACTTGCCAGCTGGGTGACTTTGAGCAAGTCACTTCACTTCCCTGAGCCTCAGTTCCCTCATCTGTAAAATGGGGATGAAGACTGTGTGCCCCTGCTTGGCACATAGTAAGCGCTTAATAAATGCCATCATATTATTATTATCGGGTTGTCCCACGTGGGGCTCACACTTTTAATCCCCATTTTACGGAGGAGGTCACTGAGGCACAGCGAAGCGAAGTGACTTGCCCAGGGTCACACAGCAGACAACTGGCAGAGTCGGGATTATTTGTACTTCCCAAGCGCTTAGTACAGTGCTCTGCACACAGTCAGCGCTCAATAAATACGATTGATTGATTGATTGATTAGAACCCATGACCTCTGACTCCCAAGCCCCAGCTGTTTCGACTAAGCCACGCTGCTTCTCTGGTATCCACTCCAGCGCTTAGTACAGTGCCTGGCACATAGTAAGTGCTTAAAAAATACCGCAATTATCATGATTTCTACCACGATTATTATTATTTCCCCTCAGGTGCACAGAAGTGATGTGACCGTTGTGGTGTTTTTCATCATGCCGGCCAAGACCAACAACTTCAACGTGGAATCCCTGAAGGGGCAAGCAATCAGAAAACAACTCTGGTAAAAATTATTATTATTATTATTATTATTATTATTATTATTGTATTTGTTAAGCACTTACTATGTGCCAAGCACTGTTCTGAGCGCTAAAGGGGAGCACTTGGATTTACCCCCTTTATTCACCCTCCCTCATCCCCATAGCTCTTTTCATTTATTCATTCATTCACTCAATTGTATTTATTGAGCGCTTATTGTGTGCAGAGCACTGGACTAAGCGCTTGGGAAGTCCAAGTTGGCAACAAACAGAGACCATCTCCGCATGAGAAGCAGCGTGGCTCAGTGGACAGAGCCCGGGTTTGGGAGTCAGGGGTCATGGGTTCAAATCCCGGCTCTGCCACTTGTCAGCTGGGTGACCTTGGGTGAGTCACTTCACTTCTCTGGGCCTCAGTTCCCTCATCTGGAAAATGGGGATGAAGACTGTGAGCCCCCCGTGGGACAACCTGATCACCTTGTAATCTCCCCAGGGCTTAGAACAGTGATTTGCACATAGTAAGTGCTTAATAAATGCCATCATTATCATTATTATTATTATGGGTTCTAATCCCGGCTCTGCCACTTGTCAGCTGTGTGACCTTGGGCAAGTCACTTCACTTCTCTGGGCCTCAGTTCCCTCATCTGGAAAATGGGGATTAAGACTGTGAGCCCCCCATGGGACAATCTTGATCACCTTGTATCCTCCCCAGCGCTTAGAACAGTGCTTGGCACATTGTAAGCGCTTACCAAATACCACCATCATTTTTATTATTATTACCCAACAGCGGGCTCACAGTCTAGAAGGGGGAGACAGGCAACAGAACGAAACAGGTAGACAGGTGTCAAAATCGTCAAAACAAATAGAATAATAATAATAATGGCATTTATTAAGCGCTTACTATGTGCAAAGCACTGTTCTAAGCGCTGGGGAGGTTACAAGGTGACCAAGTTGTCCCACGGGGGGCTCACAGTCTTCATCCCCATTTTACAGATGAGGTAACTGAGGCACAAAGATGTGAAGTGACTTGCCCAAAGTCACACAGCTGACAATTGGCTAGAGCTGGGATTCGAACCCATGACCTCTGACTCCTCTGACTCTTTCCACTGAGCCACGCTGCTTCCCCAATCATAGCTATATGAACATCATCAACAAAATAGACTAGTAAATATGAACAAGTAAAATAGAGTAATAAATCTGTACAGATATATACAAATTTGTACAAATATATCCATGTCTATAGATGTCTCACGTCTGTATCCTTAATTTATGGATTTATATTCTTCTAAACTGTGAGCCCGTTGTTGGGTAGGGACCGTCTCTAGATGTTGCCAACTTGGACTGCACAAGCGCTTAGTACAGTGCTCTGCACACAGTAAGTGCTCAATAAATACGATTGAATGAATGAATATTAGTGTCTGCTCCTCATCATCATCAATCGTATTTATTGAGCGCTTACTTTCATCTCTAGACTGTAAGCTCCTCGTGGGTAGGGAACAGTGCCTGTCAACTCTTTTTTTTGTCAATGATATTTGTTAAGTGCTGTATCACAGAGAAGCAGCGTGGCTCAGTAGAAAGAGCCCGGGCTTGGGACTCAGGGGTCATGGGTTCAAATCCCGACTCCGCCACTTGTCAGCTGGGTGACTTTGGGCAAGTCACTTCACTTCTCTGGGCCTCAGTGACCTCAACTGTACAATGGGGATGAAGAGTGGGAGCCCCCCGTGGGACAACCTGATTACCCTGTATCTACCTCAGCACTTAGAACAGTGCTTGGCACATAGTAACTGCTCAACAAATACCATCATCATTACTATTATTATTATTATTATTATTATTATTATTGTTATTATTACTTAGACTGTGGGTCTCATGTGGGACCTATCTTGTATCTACCCTAGTGCTTAGTACAGTGCCTGGCATGTACCTGTATATGTGTATATATGTTTGTACATATTTATTACTCTATTTATTTTATTTGTACAGATTTATTCTATTTATTTTATTTTGTTAATATGTTTTGTGTTGTTTCTTTCTCCTCCTTCTAGACTGTGAGCCCGCTGTTGGGTAGGGACCGTCTCTAGATGTTGCCAACTTGTGCTTAGTACAGTGCTCTGCACACAGTAAGTGCTCAATAAATGCAATTGAATGAATGAATGTAGTAAGCATTTAACAAATTTCATTAAAACCACAGCACCACCCTCATTTTACAGATGAGGAAACTGAGGCACTGAGGAAGCAGCATGGCAAAGTGGATAGAGCCCGAGCCCAGGAGTCAGAGGTCATGGGTTCTAATCCCGGCTCCGCCACTTGTCTGCTGTGTGACCCTGGGCAAGTCACTTCACTTCTGCGGGCCTCAGTTTCCTCAACTGTCAAATGGAGAATCGATACCCGTTCTCCCTCCTACTTAGACTGTGAGTCCCAAGTTGAACAGGGATTGTGTCCGACCTGATAATAATGATAGCATTTATTAAGCGCTTACTATGTGCAAAGCACTGTTCTAAGCCCTGGGGAGGTTACAAGGTGATCAGGTTGTCCCACAGGGGGGCTCACAGTCTTCATCCCCATTTTACAGATGAGGTAACTGAGGCGCAGAGAAGTGAAGTGACTTGCCCAAATTAACACAGCTGACAATTGGCGGAGCAGGGATTTGAACCCATGACCTGATGAATAGAATGCACCCCAGGGCTTAGAACAGTGCTTGCCACATAGTAAGCGCTTAACAAATAAGATTTAAAAAATAATGTTGAATCTCTTTCTTTTAATATAGGGACACAGCACAGTCATTGAAAGAAAAGTTTGGGAAGAAACTCTATGAGGCATTATTAAGGTGGGTAATTTTGAAAATTTCCGAGCATAGGGAAATTTAGAACTTAAATTTAGAATTTAAATTTAGAACTTCAAAACTCCACTCTGTGACTCTTGACTATTCCCTAAGAATGAAAATATGGTTTTAGAGATTTGGGCTAAATCATAAGGGCAAGTTATTGTGTGTGAATAGAAGTAGCGTATGTAATCAATCGACCGATCAATCGATCGTATTTATTGAGCGCTTACTGTGTGCAGAGCACTGGACTAAGCGCTTGGGAAGTCCAAGTTGGCAACATCTAGGGACGGTCCCTACCCAACAGCGGGCTCACGGTCTAGAAGGGGGAGACGGAGAACTAAACAGAACATATTAACAAAATGAAATAAATAGAATAAATATGTACAAGTAAAATAAATCAATAAATAGAGTAATAAATATGTGCAAACATATATCCATATATCCAGGTGCTGTGGGGAAGGGAAGGAGGTAAGGCGGGGCGGAGAGGGGGAGGAGGGGGAGAGAAATGTAAGAATGTAAGAAATGTAAGAAATACATTTAGCATTTTAGGCCTTCTGTTTGTTGGCAAGAGCCCGGGCTTGGGAGTCAGAGGTCGTGGGTTCTAATCCTGGCTCCGCCACTTGTCCGCTGTGTGACTTTGGGCAAGTCACTTCACTTCTCTGGGCCTCAGTTCCCTCATCTGTAAAATGGGGATGAAGACTGGGAGCCCCCCGTGGGACAATCTGATCACCTTGTATCCCCCCAGCGCTTAGAACAGTGCTTTGCACATCGTAAGTGCTTAACAAATACCATTATTATTATTATATATTATATTATATACTTATATATTATATAATAATAATAAAAGAGAATCAGCATGGTCTAATGGAGTGAGTCCATAATTATATATTATATAATAATATATTATAGATTATATAATATCATATATAATAATTATAATAATAATGAAAAGAGAATCAGCATGGTCTAATGGAGTGAGTCCATAATTATATATTACATAATAATATATTACATATATATTATAAAATATCATATATTATATAATAATAATAATAATAAAAGAGAATCAGCATGGTCTAATGGAGTGAGTCCGAACCTGGGGGTCAGAAGGACCTGGGTTCTAATCCCCGCTCCGCCACTTCTCTGCTGTGTGGCCTTGAGTGAGTCACTTCACTTCTCTGGGCCTCAGTTGCCTCAACTGTAAAATGGGGATGAAGATTGTGAGCCCCACGGGGGACAGGGACTGTGTCCAACCTGATTCTCCTGTATTTACCCCAGGGCTTAGGACAGTGCCTGGCACATAGTAAGTGCCGAAC
The DNA here is from genome assembly GCF_015852505.1 of Tachyglossus aculeatus. Lineage (NCBI taxonomy): Eukaryota > Metazoa > Chordata > Mammalia > Monotremata > Tachyglossidae > Tachyglossus > Tachyglossus aculeatus. The sequence goes on from NC_052067.1 coordinate 170,624,522, forward strand.
AAATACCATAAAAAAAAACATAAAAAATCGATCAGTCGTATTTATTGAGCACTTACGGTGTGCAGAGCACTGTATTAAGTGCTTGGGAGAGTAGTAATAATAACAATAATAATGATGGCATATTAAGTGCTTGGGAGAGTAATAGTAATAACAATAATAATAATGATGGCATTTGTTAAGTGCTTACTATGTGCTGAGCACTGTTGTAAGCACTAGGGGAGATACAAGTTAATCAGGTTGTCCCACGTGGGGCTCACAATCTTCATCCCCATTCTCCAGATTAGGTCACTGAGGCTCAGAGAAGTGAAATGACTTGCCCAAGGTCACACAGCTGACAAAGTGGCAGAGCCGGGATTAGAACTTTCCATGAGCAGCGTTGCTCAGTGGAAAGAGCCCGGGCTTGGGAGTGAGAGGTCATGGGTTCGAATCCTGGCTCTGCCACATGTCTGCTGGGTGACCTTGGGCAAGTCACTTCACTTCTCTGAGCCTCAGTTCCCTCATCTGGAAAATGGGGATGAAGACTGGGAGCCCCCCGTGGGACAACCTGATCACCTTGTATCCGCCTCCCCACCCCCCCACATGCTTAGAACAGTGCTTGGCACATAGTAAGCGCTTAACAGACTCCATCCTCTCCTGGTTCTCCTCTTATCTCTCCGGCCGTTCATTCTCAGTCTCTTTTGCAGGCTCCCCCTCCCGCTCCCATCCCCTTACTGTGGGGGTTCCCCAAGGTTCAGTGCTTGGTCCCCTTCTGTTCTCGATCTACACGCACTCCCTCGGTGACCTCATTCGCTCCCACGGCTTCAACTAGCATCTCTACGCTGATGACACCCAGATCTCCATCTCTGCCCCTGCTCTCTCCCCCTCTCTCCAGGCCCGCATCTCCTCCTGCCTTCAGGACATTCCATCTGGATATCTGCCCGCCACCTAAAACTCAGCATGTCCAAGACTGAACTCCTTGTCTTCCCTCCCAAACCCTGCCCTCTCCCTGACTTTCCCATCTCTGGTGACGGCACTACCATCCTTCCCGTCTCACAAGGCCGCAACCTTGGTGTCATCCTCGACTCCGCTCTCTCGTTCACCCCTCACATCCAAGCCGACACCAAAACCTGCCGGTCTCAGCTCCGCAACGTCGCCAAGATCCGCCCTTTCCTCTCCATCCCAACCGCTACCCTGCTCTTTCAAGCTCTCATCCTATCCCGTCTGGACTACTGCATCAGCCTTCTCTCTGATCTCCCATCCTCATGTCTCTCCCCACTTCAATCCATACTTCATGCTGCTGCCCGGATTGTCTTTGTCCAGAAACGCTCTGGGAATGTTACTCCCCTCCTCAAAAATCTCCAGTGGCTACCAATCAATCTGCGCATCAGGCAGAAACTCCTCACCCTGGGCTTCCAGGCTGTCCATCCGTCCCCTGGCCCCCTCTTCCCTCCCCTCCCTTCTCTCCTTCTCCAGCCCAGCCCGCACCCTCCGCTCCTCCGCCGCTGATCTCCTCACTGTACCTCGTTCTCGCCTGTCCCACCATCGACCCCCAGCCCACGTCCTCCCCCAGGCCTGGAATGCCCTGCTCCCTCTGCCCATCCACCAAGCTAGCTCTCTTCCTCCCTTCAAGGCCCTACTGAGAGCTCACTTCCTCCAGGAGGCCTTCCCAGACTGAGCCCCTTCCTTCCTCTTCCCCTCTCTATCCCCCCCCTTACCTCCTTCCCTTCCCCACAGCACCTGTATAGATGTATATATGTTTGTACATATTTATTACTCTATTTATTTATTTATTTATTTTATTTCTGCATATCTATTCTATTTATTTTATTTTGTTGGCATGTTTGGTTTTGTTCTCTGTCTCCCCTTTTTAGACTGTGAGCCCACTGTTGGGTAGGGACTGTCTCTATGTTGCCAACTTGTACTTCCCAAGCACTTAGTACAGTGCTCTGCACACAGTAAGCACTCAATAAATACGATTGATTGATTGATTGATTAACAAATGCCATCATCATTATTATTATTATTAGGCCATGCTGCTGAGGCTCCTTCAATAATAATAATAATAATAATAATAATAATGGTATTTGTTAAGCGCAAACTATGTGCCAAGCACTGTTGTTTAACCATTGACTCATTTCTCTAAGCTCTAAAGCAATTTCCCTCTGGACCGTAATCAATCAATCAATCATATTTATTGAGCGCTTACTGTCTGCAGAGCACTGTACTAAGCACTTGGGAAGTCCAAGTTGGCAACATATAGAGACGGTCCCTACCCAACAGTGGGCTCACAAGCCCTTTATTGTCAAGGAATACGTCTGTTATATTGTTGTGCGGTATTCTCATTTATTCATTTAATGGTATTTATTGAGCACTTACTGTGTGCAGACCACTGTACTAAGCGCTTGGGAAGTCCAAGTTGGCAACATATAGAGACGGTCCCTACCCAACAGTGGGCTCACAGTCTAGAAGGGGGAGACAGAGAACAAGACAAACCATATTAACAAAATAAAATAAATAGAATAAATATGTACAAATGAAATAAATAATTACATGCAAACATTCATCATCATCATCATCAATCGTATTTATTGAGTGCTTACTATGTGCAGAGCACTGTACTAAGCACTTGGGAAGTACAAATTGGCAACATATAGAGACAGTCCCTACCCAACAGTGGGCTCACAGTCTAAAAGGGGGAGACAGAGAACAAAACCAAATATACTAACAAAATAAAATAAATAGAATAGATATGTACAAATAAAATAAATAAATAAATAGAGTAATAAATATGTACAAACATACATACATATATACAGGTGCTGTGGGGAAGGGAAGGAGGTAAGAAGGGGGGATGGAGGGGGGGAGGAAGGGGAGAGGAAGGAGGGGGCTCAGTCAAATGATTTATTTGGTTGAAAAGTTCACGTTGTCACTTTATTTTTCTTTATCATTATATTGAGGTCATAGTTGACCGCAAGCTGCAATGCTCTATGAAGTACTTAGTTAAACTCATATGAGCTCGTGGTGGACAGGAATATCAATCAATCAATCAATCGTATTTATTGAGCGCTTACTGTGCGCAGAGCACTGTACTAAGCGCTTGGGAAGTCCAAGTTGGCAACATCTAGAGACGGTCCCTACCCGACAGTGGGCTCATGGTCTAGAAGGGGGAGACAGAGAACAAATACGCCTGTTGTTATAGTGTACTCTCCCAAGCGCTAAGTACAGTGCTTTGCACACAGTGAACACTCAATAAATATGAATGAATGAATGAATGAATGAATGAATATCTCCCTTTTATCTTTCTTCTGCATAGGAATAGTTTTGTGACTTTTCTTTGGCCCCTTCCCTCACTGTTACTTTGAGGAAGTGTGGCCTAGTAATTACAGCATGGGCCTGGGTATCAGAAAGAACTGGGTTCTAATCCCTGCTCTGTGAGACCTTGGGCAAGTCACTTCTCTGCGCCTTAGTTACCTCATCTGTACAATGGGGATTAAGACTGTGAGCCCCACGTGGGTTAATGACTGGGCCCAAACCTGATTACCTTGTATCTACCCCAGAGCTTAGAACATTGCTTGGTACATAGTAAGGGTTCTCCCAAGCTCCCTGCCCACGGTGAGCGCTCAATAAATACGATCGATCGATCGATCGATTGATAAGATGCCTATTGCTCTGCAGAGGGGACATTCCGGATTTGACCAAGGTCCTCGATCGGGATGATGTGGCCGTGATGAAAAGGGCCATCTTTTCCACTCAGGTAAGAAAAACCAAGGGGCCTCAGTCCTCCGTAATTCCGGACGTGAACCAGGGTGACCTCGAGAGACGGACGGATGAATCAATCAATCAGTCGTATTTACTGAGCGCTTACTGTGTGCAGAGCACTGGACTAAGCGCTTGGGAAGTCCAAGTTGGCACCATATAGAGACGGTCCCTACCCAACAGTGGGCTCACGGTCTAAAAGGGGGAGAAGCGCTCAGCGACGGTAAAGAGGGTCGGATGATAAAAACATTGACCTTTTCCGAGCTCCGGAAGACATGAAATCCGATGAGACCGTTCCGGAGCGTTCATTCATGCATTCAATCATATTTATTGAGCGCTTACTGTGAGCAAAGCGCTGTACTAGGCGCTTGGGAAGTCCAAGTTGGCAACAGAGAGAGACTATCCCTACCCAACAATGGGCTCACGGTCTATATGTTGCCAACTTGTACTTCCCAAGCGCTTAGTACAGTGCTCTGCACACAGTAAGCGCTCAATAAATACGATTGATTGATTGATTGTGGGATGAGTATTTGGGACCAGAAAACTTAGGCCCGGCTACGTTTCCCATAACAGACCTCCTTTGCACCCCAAGGCGGTGGAAAGAGCTCGGGCTTTGGAGTCAGATGTCATGGGTTCAAATCCCGGCTCCACCAATTGTCAGCTGTGTGACTTTGGGCGAGTCACTTCACTTCTCTGAGCCTCAGTTACCACATCTCTAAAATGGGGATTAAGACTGGGAGCCCCCCCATGGGACAACCTGATCACCTTGTAACCTCCCCAGTGTTTAGTACAGTGCTTTGCACATAGTAAGCACTTAATAAATGCCATTATTATTATTATTATTATTATTATTATTATTATCATTATTGTAGTAGTAGTAGTATTTGTTAAGTGCTTATTTTGTGCCAGGCACTGTACTAAGAAATGAGGTGGACTCAAGCAAATCTGGTTGGACGCAATCCCTGTCCCACGTGGGGCTCACACACTTACTCCCCATTTTCCAGATGAGGTCACTGAGGCCCAGAGAAGTGAAGTGACTTACCCAGGGTCACTCAGCAGACAAGCGGTGGAGACAGGATTAGAACCCAGGTCCTTCCGATGCCCAGGCTGTAGCCACCAGGCCATGCTGCTTCTAGACCGTGAGCCCATTGTGTCCAACTTGTACTTCCCAAGCGCTTAGTCCAGTGCTCTGCACACAGTAAGCGCTCAACAAATACGATTGATGATGACGTAGGGTAGGGATTGTCTCTACGAGCCCACTGTTGGGTAGGGACCGTCTCTATATGTTGCCAACTTGTACTTCCCAAGCGCTTAGTACAGTGCTCTGCAATCAATCAGTCGTATTTATTGAGCGCTTACTGTGTGCAGAGCAGTGGACTAAGTAAGCGCTCAGTAAATACGATTGAATGAATGAATGAACGCTGAATTGGACTTTCCAAGCGCTTAGTCCAGTGCTCTGCACACAGTAAGCGCTCAATAAATACGATTGAGTGAATGAACGGGTGAATTTGCACCCTTTATTCACCCCTCCCTCAACCCCACAGCACTAATGAACAGATCCATAATTCATTGATTTGTATTAATGTCTGTACTAATTGCTGGAGACTGTAAGCTTGTTGTGGGTAGGGAATGTGTCTATTAACTCTGTTACATTGGATGCTCCCAAGCGCTTAGTCCAGTGCTCTGCACACAATAAGCGCCCAATATTCATTCATTCATTCCTTCAATCGCATTTATTGAGCGCTTACTGTGTGCAGAGCACTGTACTAAGCGCTCTAGACTGTAAGCTTGTTGTGGGTAGGGAATGTGTCTATTAACTCTGTTACATTGGATGCTCCCAAGCGCTTAGTCCAGTGCTCTGCACACAATAAGCGCCCAATATTCATTCATTCATTCAATCGTATTTACTGAGCGCTTACCGTGTGCAGAGCACTGTACTAAGCGCTTGGGAAGTCCAAGTTGGCAACATCTAGAGACGGTCCCTACCCAACAGCGGGCTCACGGTCTAGAAGGGGACGACAAAACCAAACATGTGGATGGGTGTCAAGTCATCAGAATAAATAGAAGTAAAGCTAGATGAACATCATTGACAAAATAAATAGAATAGTAAATATGGACAAGTAAAATAAATAGAGCAATAAATCTGTACAAAAATATGACTGATTGATTGATTGGCTGAGCACAGCACTGAACTAGCATTTGGGACACTACAGTAGAATTAGTCGATGTGATCCCTGTCCTCAAGAAGCTTATAATAATGATAATAATAATAATAATAATAATGGTATTTGTTAAGTGCTTACTATGTGCGTAAGCCCTGTTCTAAGCTCTGGGAGCTTAGTACTAAGCTTAGTACAGTGCTCTGCACACAGTAAGTGCTCAATAAATATGATTGAATGAATGAATAAGTGCTCAATAAATACATTTGAATGAATGAATGAGGCAGCAGAGAAGCAGCGTGGCTCAGTGGAAATAATGATAATAATAATAATAATAATAATAGTAATATTAATAATAATAATAATAGTATTTGTTAAGTGCTTACTATGTGTGTAAGCCCAGTTCTAAGCTCTGGGGGCTTAGTACTAAGCTTAGTACAGTGCTCTGCACACAGTAAGTGCTCAATAAATATGATTGAATGAATGAATAAGTGCTCAATAAATACATTTGAATGAATGAATGAGGCAGCAGAGAAGCAGCTCGGCTCAGTGGAAATAATGATAATAATAATAATAATGATGATAATAATAATAAGGGTATTTGTTAAGCACTTACTATGTGCCAAGCACTGTTCTAAGCGATGGTGGGGGATACAAGGTGATCAGGTTGTCCCAAGTGGGACTCACAGTCTTCATCCCCATTTTCCAGATGAGGGAACTGAGGCACAGAGAAGTTAAGTGGCTTGCCCAAGGTCCCCACAGCTGACAAGTGGCGGAGCCGGGATTCGAATCCATGACCTCCGACTCCCAAGCCCAGGCTCTTGCCACTGAGCCACGCTGCTTCATTCATTCATTCATTCAATCGTATTTATTGAGCGCTTACTGTGTGCAGAGCACTTTACTAAGCGCTTCTCATAGTTTATAGGCCTAATGAGTGCAGAACACTGGGCTGAACGTTTGGGAGGGTCCAGAGGAGCTAATATACGCGGTCCCTGCCTTCAAGGAGCTTACGTATGCCTGCTACATCTCTGCTGTGTGATCTTGGGCAAGTCACTTCACTTCTCTGTTACCTCATCCGTAAAATGGGGATGGAGATTGTCATTCATTCATTCAATCAAATTTATTGAGCGCTTACCGTGTGCACAGCACTGTACTAAGCGCTTGGGAGAATACAGTACAATAAAAAACAGACACATTCACATTCCCTGCCCACAACAAACATACAGTCAAGAGGGGGGAAGATAGGCATTAATATAAATGAATAAGTTACATATGAATAAATAAAAATGCATCCCATATGGGCCTCACAATCTTAATCCCCATTTTACAGGTGAGGTAACTGAGGAACGGAGAAGTGAAATGACTTGCACAAAGTCACAAATCAGAAAAGATTGTGAGCCCCACGTGGGACAACCTGATGACCTGATGATGAGAAGCAGCGTGGCTCAGTGGAAAGAGCCCGGGCTTGGGAGTCAGAGGTCATGGGTTCAAATCCCGACTCCGCCACTGGTCAGCTGGGTGACTTTGGGCAAGTCACTTCGCTTCTCTGGGCCTCAGTTCCCTCATCTGTAAAATGGGGATTTAGACCGGGACCCCCCCCCCCGTGGGACAACCTGATCACCTTGTATCCTCTCCAGTGCTTAGAACAGTGCTTTGCACATAGTAAGCACTTAATAAATGCCATCATTATTATTATTATTATTATGACTTGTATCTACCCCAGCACTTAGAAGAGTGTCTGGCACATAGTAAGCACTTAACACATACAATTATTATTATTATTATTATTATTATTACAGTCTAGTTGGGGAGACAGATTCAGAAATAAATTACAGGTAGGGGAAGGCTGTCCTATGATTCATTCTTTATTGTGAATCAATGTCTTATCATGGTAGGAGAGTTTGAGTAAGCTAATGAAGCTTAGAGCTCTGCCACTCACTCAATCGTATTTATTGAGCGCTTACTATGTGCAGAGCACTGTACTAAGCGCTTGGGAAGTACAAGTTGGCAACATCTTTAGCAAGTTGGTCAACTTAAACAATAGGTATGTTTTGGCCCCTTGACTGGTAATAAGAATCATAATAATAGTGGTGTTTGTTAAGCGCTTACTATGTGCCAGGCACTGTACTAAGCGCTGGGGTGGATACGGGCAAATTGGTTGTGTGTCTGTCCCACATGGGGCTCACAGTCTCAATCCCCATTTTACAGATGAGGTAACTGAGGCCCAGGGAAGTCCAGTGACTTGCCTAAGGTCACACAGCAAACAAATGGCGGAGCTGGGATTAGAACCCATGACCTTCTGACTCTCAGGCATGCATTCTATCTACTAACTTGTCCTTCCCAAGCGCTTAGTCCAGTGTTCTGCACACAGTAAGCGCTCAATAAATACGACTGAATGAATGAATGAACATCTAGAGACGGTCCCTACCCAACAGTGGGCTCACAGTCTGGAAGGGGGAGACAGAGAACAAAACAAAACATATTAACCAAATAAAATAAATAGTCAGAAGGACTTCAGTTTTAATCTCTGCTCCGCCAAGTGCCTGCTGTCTGACCTTGGGCAAGTCACTTCACTTCAATGAACCTCAGTTACCTCATCTGTAAAATGGGGATGCAAGTATGAGCCCCATGTGGGACATGGACTGTGTCCAACCTGATTAACTTGTATCTATCCCAGTGTTTACAACAATGCCTGGCACACAGTAAACGTTTAACAAATACCACTATTTTTATTATTATTATTATTACTATTATTATTATTATTTGAGGAGCTCTAAGCGGTTTCCAAGCAAGCATCATCCTAGGTACATATTGGCAAGTATCCTAGTATTTAGCGGGGAAGACAAAGGCTGCCAATAGTAACTTTTAAAGTAGCCAAATGGGAGTGAAATGTAATCTTCAATTAATTTATAAGGCAAGTGACCCTCTAGCTCATCCTCCAAGGACTTAGAGAAAACAGTTGTAGCAATTTGGGGACTAAAAATAGCTGCATAGACAACTATCACGAGTAACAATCAATCAATCAATCAATCAATCGTATTTATTGAGCGCTTACTATGTGCAGAGCACTGTACTAAGCGCTTGGGAAGTACAAATTGGCATCACATAGAGACAGTCCCTACCCAACAGTGGGCTCACAGTCTAAAAGGGGGAGACAGAGAACAGAACCAAACATACCAACAAAATAAAATAAGTAGGATAGAAATGTACAAGTAAAATAAATAAATAAATAAATAAATAGAGTAATAAATATGTACAACCATATATACATATATACAGGTGCTGTGGGGAAGGGAAGGAGGTAAGACGGGGGGATGGAGAGGGGGACGAGGGGGAGAGGAAAGAAGGGGCTCAGTCTGGGAAGGCCTCCTGGAGGAGGTAACATGCCTACAACTTCACTATCTGACCTGACAACAGGCACAATCTTCACAATTAAAAAGGAAAATGAAAGAAAAGCGTTAACCAGGAGTATACAAGTCAATCCAGAAAGCTTACTGGAAAGTCGACCCTGCCAACTCCAAAAGTAAATTAATTACATAAGCATGATTAATCAATCAATCAATTGCATTTCTTGAGTGCTTTCTGTGTGCAGAACTCTGTACTAAGCAGGGGGGAGAGTACAATATAACAGAGTTGGTAAATTAACAATGATATCATTCAGCCAGCTTGGTTGCTGTGCAAAAAACCAGCCTTACAACTGCTCAAGCCATTGAGAGATATAATAATAATAATAATAATAATAATAATAATAATAATGGTATTTGTTAAGCACTTACTATGTGCCAAGCACTCTTCTAAGCACTGGGGAAGATACAAGGTCATCACGTTGTCCCACGGGGGGCTCACAGTCTTCATCCCCGTTTTCCGGATGAGGTCACGAAGGCCCAGAGAAGTGAAGTGACTTGCCCAAAGCCACACAGCTGACAAGTGGCGGAGCCGGGATTAGAACCCATGACCTCTGACTCCCAAGTAGCATGGCTCAGTGGAAAGAGTCCGGTCATGGGTTCTAATCCCGACCCCACCACTTAGCTGTGTGCTTTTGGGCAAGTCACTTCACTTCTCTGTGCCTCAGTGACCTCATCTGTAAAATGGGGATGAAGACTGTGAGCCCCCCCGTGGGACAACCCGATCACCTTGTAACCTCCCCAGCGCTTAGAACAGTGCTTTGCTCATAATAAGCACTTAATAAATGCCATCATTAATATTATCTGTAAAAAAGGGATTAAGACTATGAGCCTCAGTTCCGTCATCTGTAAAATGGGGATGAAGACTGTGAGCCCCACATGGGACAACCTGATCACCTTGTATCCCCCCCCAGCGTTTAGAACAGGGCTTGGCTCTTAGTAAGTGCTTAACAAATTCCATCATTATTATTATTATTATTATTATTATTATTATTATTATTATTTCCACTGAGCCACGCTGCTTCTCTGCTGCCTCATTCATTCGTTCAAATGTATTTATTGAGCGCTTATTCATTCATTCATTCAATCATATTTATTGAGCACTTACTGTGTGCAGAGCACTGTACTAAGCGCTTGGGAAAGTACAATACAGCAATAAAGAGAGACAATCCCTCCCCACAACGGTCTCCCAGTGTACAGCTCATATACTCTCACATATTCACATAAGCGCTTAGTACAGTGCTCTGCACACAGCGCTCAATAAATATGATTGAATAAATATTCTCTCTTCAAGGAATGGAAAGGTCTAAGAGGAAGGGTCAGATAAAGTGAATTCCACCATGTCGGGCAGCAGCAGCAAAAGGAAAGAGTTAAAGCTGGATTATCAAGTGGTTCATTAATAATAATAATAATAATATAATAATAATAATAATGACATTTGTTAAGCGCTTACTATGTGCAAAGCACTGTTCTAAGCGCTGGGGGGGGATACAGGGTGATCAGGTTGTTCCATGTGGGGCTCACGGTCTTAATCCCCATTTTACAGATGAGGGAACTGAGGCTCAGAGAAGTTAAGTGACTTGCCCAAGGTTACACAGCAGACATTGGCGGAGCTGGGGTAATAATAATGATGGCATTTGTTAAGCGCTTACTGTGTGCAGAGCACTGTTCTAAATGCTGGGGGGGAATACAAGGTGATCAAGTTGTCCCACGTGAGGCTCACAGTCTTAATCCCCACTTTACTGATGAGGTAACTGAGGCTCAGAGAAGTTAAGTGACTTCCCCAAGGTCACACAGCAGACATGTGGTGGAGTCAGGATTCGAACCCATGACCTCTGACTCCAGAGCCCGTGCTCTTTCCACTGAGCCACGCCGCTTCTCATTCCATTATCTTCTATCTGCCCCAGAGTCTAGTACAGTGTCTGGCTCATAGTAAGCCCTTAACAAATAATAATAATAATGGCATTTATTAAGCACTTACTATGTGCAAAGCACTGTTGTAAGCGCTGGGGAGGTTACAGGGTGATCAAGTTGTCCCACGCGGGGCTCACAGTCTTCATCCCCCATTTGACAGATGAGGGAACAGAGGCCCAGAGAAGTGACTTGTCCAAAGTCACCCAGCTGACAGTTGGCGGAGCCGGGATTCGAACCCATGACCTGTGACTCCGAAGCCCGGGCTCTTTCCACTGAGCCACGCTGCTTCCCCTAATACCATAAGAAGAAAAAACTGCATTTTTCTCAGAGGCCGATGGTGTGTCCTTTCCTCCAGAGACAGAACCTGCCTCCCGTGACGACACACAACATGATGGAAGACGACACCGACCCCATCCTCAGGACAATCAGGCGCATCGGCCTTTTCAACAGAAGGGAAGACCGAGTCAAAGTAAATAATAATAATAATAAATAATTATTCTTATTAAGGATGGCATTTATTAAGCGCTTACTATGTGCCAAGCACTGTTCTAAGCGCTGGGGAGGTTACAAGGCGATCAGGTTGTCCCACGGAGGCTCGCAATCTTCATCCCCATTTGACAGATGAGGGAACCGAGGCCCAGAGAATAATAATAATAATAATAATGATGGCATTTATTAAGCGCTTACTATGTGCCAAGCACTGTTCTAAACGCTGGGGAGGTTACAAGGCGATCAGGTTGTCCCACGGAGGCTCGCAATCTTCATCCCCATTTGACAGATGAGGGAACCGAGGCCCAGAGAATAATAATAATACTAATAATGGCATTTATTAAGTGCTTACTACGTGCCAAGCACTGCTCTAAGCGCTGGGGCAGATAAAAAGTAATCGGGTTGTCCCACGGGGACCGATGAGGTCACTGAGGCCCAGAGAATCAATCAATCGTATTTATTGAGTGCTTACTGTGTGCAGAGCACTGTACTAAGCGCTTGGGAAGTACAAGTTGGTAACATATAGAGACAGTCCCTACCCAGCAGTGGGCTCACGGTCTAAAAGGGGGAGACAAGAAGAAGTGAAGTGACTCGCCCAAAGTCACACAGCTGACAATTGGCGGAGTCGGGATTTGAACCCATGACCTCTGACTCCAAAGCCCGGGCTCTTTCCACCGAGCCACGCTGCTTCTCACTGTTGGGTAGGGACTGTCTCTATATGTTGCCAACTTGTACTTCCCAAGCGCTTAGTACAGTGCTCTGCACACAGTAAGCGCTCAATAAATATGATTGATTGATTCTCAGTATTATTATGACATCTATTAAGCCCTTACTCTAATAATTGTAGAGTTTCTTCAGTGCTTATTATAACTGTGGTATTTGTTCATCATAACGAATAATTATGATTATTTGATAAGCTCTTACTATGTGCCAAGCACATTATCAGGTGCTGGGCTAGACGTTCATTCATTCGATTGTATTTATTGAGCACTTACTTTGTGTAGAGCACTGTACTAAGCATTTGGGAAAGTACAGTAATAAAGACAGATGATCTCTGCCCATATTCATTCATTCATTCAATCGTATTTATTGAGCGCTTACTGTGTGCAGAGCACTGGACTAAGCGCTTGGAAAATACAAATTGGCAACGTATAGAGACAGTCCCTACCCAGCAATGGGCTCACAGTTTGCAGCGCTCAATAAATAGGACTGAATGAATAATGAAAATCTCCCCCATATCAGAACGAGAGCCAGGCAAACGAACCCCGTTGAGGAGGAAAGGAAGCAAAGTGTCACTCCAGAAAAGAAAATGGGATAAAAGAGGGGCTTTCCAATAATCATCATCATCATCATCATCAATCGTATTTATTGAGCGCTTACTGTGTGCGGAGCACTGTACTAAGCGCTTGGGAAGTACAAATTGGCAACATATAATGATCTTCTAGACTGTGAGCCCGTTGTTGGGTAGGGACCGTCTCTATATGTTGCCGATTTGTACTTCCCAAGCGCTTAATACAGTGCTCTGCACACAGTAAGCACTCAATAAATACGACTGACTGACCGAATGAATAATGTTTCATTTTTAACAACTTCTGTAAACTAGAACCTCACTATTTGAACCCCGTTCATGACGGTATCGATCAATCAGGACTGTCTCTAAATGTTGCCAACTTCTACTTCCCAAGCGCTTAGTACAGTGCTCTGCACACAGTAAGTGCTCAAT